>NC_092215.1:39025590-39107201 GCF_043381705.1 Parasteatoda tepidariorum
ATATATTTTCCTGTGGGGCACCAAAAGCTTACATTAAAAAATACTTATTGCTTAATAAATTCAAATTTGAATTTTTACAACCACCAAGATACATAGCATTGTTGTAGATACAAATTATTTAACAAGTCCGGATAACCAAGCTATATTTTGAAAATGGTAGTGCAGTAATGTCAACTTTTAAACTTCTTTTCTCTGTTTTTTTTATAAACTAAAGAAAAATTCTTGCAGTCAAATTATGAACTTTAGTTTATTTATTACATACAGAATCCTTTCTTAACCATATTACTATTTAGAATAAATTTGATTTAAAACCAATATTTAATTTCTCATGAGACAGTATATCGAGTAATGCCCCAGAAAACTTCATTGAAAATTTTTATTACTTCACATAATAAAATTCTTGAAAAAAATTACAGCACAGACAATCTTTCTGCAATTAACTTTTGAAATTCCTCTCCATGCAAATTCTGCGTTCTTAAGGTAATTAATTCTATCTTTGGCGATACAAATTGGCGCCTCATTTCCTGAGTCGAGGTCATTTAGTTTTGTACCTCTTATAAAGACCCGGTGAAGTGCGCCTTACTTAACGATGAGAAATCTTGATAATGAGGCTAAAAATACACTTTGTTCCTTATACTCAATCCTTATTAGATGAAGACTTTTAAAACTGTCGTGTCTATAATAACAATAAATTTTGCATGAGAATTTTTATTTTTCTTCAAAGTACTTTCGCTAAAGAGCAAATAATTTGCCAAGCTTAAATAATATGTATTATATAAGCATTTGTTGTAAGAACAAAGGTTAAGTCATTATATCCATTGCAAAAATTAAATCAACCGAAAAGATGCTGGTATGCTTAAGGTAAACAGATTTAACTGCTCAAATGCATGTTGCTTTTTTAAATAATTTCTTTAAAGCAAATAATAGATGCAGGTATATAAAATTGAATTTGAAGTTGTGTGTAATGTGAATGACTAACCACGATATACCCTTTGTTCAAAAGTATGTTTTATATTATGTTCTAAAAATGACAATCAGTTTAAAAAATAATTATAAAAAACAGATGGAGATAGAAATGCATGTTTTGCTGCTTTCTGTTCAGGAAACCAGATTATTTTTCGTCAGCATTTTCTTAACAATTGATTACAAAATTTTCGACAGTAGTTAAAAACGACATCAAATGATTATCAAACATTTGATATTAAATTATTTCTGTATAATTGTGGCAAAAATTATTTAAATCACTTTTATGAAATAGATTAAGAAAACTTTGTTTCTGACACTACTTTCTATTTTAAAATTTAGATCTTTTACAAAATATTTAAGACTTCGTAGGAATGTATTCGAGAGTGTGATGCTCTAAAATAATATTTTTGTAAATTTATTCCTTATGTCTTAGTATTTGTTATAAGGTTCTAAATTTTTTGTGATCTTTTGTATCCAGTTAAAATTTTATTATATTGACATACGTATTACTGAGGGTTAACAAAGTTAGAATTATATAAAATCATCAATGGACCTGATGTCGTGAAATAAATAAAAATCTAAAAGAAAAAATGGGCTGAGTTTCTTGTTAGAATGTGGGAACATCAATACTGCCCCAAATTATTTCTAGCCAGGATTATAGAAACTAGTCGAATAGGCAGATCTCGCCTTAGGTGGATCGACATTCTCGAAACAGATATGAACATTCTGAAAACCAAACATTTGAGGACAGTTGCCAAACGAGGAGACGACTGGAAAAGAGCTCTTTAAAAGACCAGGGCCCTCCCTGAGCTGTCTTGCTACTGATGAAAAAATATATATGTACAACGTAGAGCATACTTCGATTCAAAAATAATTTCTTTTTTAGCTTTTATTTCGTAAACTCAGACTGCTATACTTTCAGAAAAATATTAGACACTAAATTTTTCTGTATTCTTTTCAAAGTCCCCTCAAATTCATTTATTTTGAAAGTCTTACGAGCATCACGGTAGGTAAGCTAAGAGCTTAAATTATTTACTAGAAGTAGTAAGTGGAAGTTTTGTACTGCTATTCTAAATAAAGGAACAAATCTATAATGCGTTTCTAAATAAACTCAGCTTTTTTTTGTCATTTGTTGAGAAAATCAAAGCTCTAGTTTATTTTTCTTCTTTTATATCCTAAGTGCCTCACTATACTAAAAGTTAATCTAAGAAAAACAAGGAATACGAATGAAATTCTTCTGTTGCAGCGTTCTTCTCAGGAAACGAACTATTTATTTTCACGAATTTCGAAATTAGTAGCTAAGTTCATCAATAGATAAGGCTGCTATTTGGAATTATTGCTGACTATCTGCTGCCTGGACTATAAAAATCATAAAACAATATTTTCTTCTAAATATTCCGACTGAAATATTAACACAGAGTTCTTTTAACCCTTTCGGGCCGACTGTCACAAATACGTGCCAGCATGAAATCGTGTCAATCAGGGTAAAAAGATAAAACTGGTAATCAAAGTAATTCTTTAGCAGTTTATTTGTGGGCGGAGTTATAATTATTTGATTTATTTAATTCACCATTACTTTGTTCAAAATAAAACTATTTAGTTATACTTTGAATTAATATTGATTACATATATGATTAAACTAACAATAATTAAAGTAAAAGCAAAGTAAGTCTGTCAAATTAGCAACGACTACATTTAAGTTACCGTTTTTTATTTAATTGCAACTTGATTCTGATTTTGTACGAGTGCTTTTCTGAATCAACCGTCCCCAAAGGGCTAATATTGTCTTTCCATGTTTAACCATGTTGTTACTGCAAATGGAAGTTATTTTGAAAGTATTGTTTTATATTTTTCTCAATTCGAAGAGCAATCTACGTTGTAGCAATTTACTTTTCTATTTCTGATCAAAATAAATCTTGGTTTCCTAAGCCGATAGCATCAAACAATGCAAACTACCTCTTTCCATGTTTTTTAAATTGATTTTTTTAATAGCTGTTTGTTAAAATCGTAATACAAAAGGCTAACTATTATTAACATTTTATTTCTCATTAATACATTTTTGCAATCTTATACATTTTCCAGCTCTCTTCAATGCTGTTAATTAAGTATTAATATTTATTTAAGTATTAATATTTTACAACATTAAATTCTCATTCCCAGTTAAAATGTCAAATTTTCAATAAAACATTTCCTAAAATCAATTTACTCTTTTGGAGTATTAGGTGAAATCTGAGTTTAAATTACATTTCCTTTTCAGGCTAAGTTATCCATCAAGCAGTATTTCACGGTAATATTTGGCTTGTCTTTTGATATTTCGGAGTTGCATCAATCTTCATCTACGTATACCATGAACTGTGGTTTGAATGATAGAAAGATATGAAAATCGATTCCTTACGATAGGTCATTTTCCACTGTGCTAGGCATCCACTTCTCCTTATATCTAAGAGTAGAACAACTTATGTCTGGAGGCAGTTTCTAAAGCCATGCTCTTCCGCCTGCAATTTCCTGAACGTCATTTCCCGTTGAACAAGTGTATATTCTACAGACGTATAAATTTGTATTGACACGCTGAAAGCAGTAAAAATAGTTTCATTTTAGCAAGTAGCTCAAACACAAATAGGAAACTATATTTGTATCAGTATATCATAAAAATGAATAGGAAGTATTTTATATTATATATATAAAGGAATTTGTTGAATAAAATTTAGTTGCAATTATACAGTACTGAGATGATTCGAAATGTAATATTTTAAAGCACTGTTCTGTTTAACCCTTTCGCCCGACTGTCACAAATACGTGACAGCATAAAACCGTATCAATCAGGGCAAAAAGATAAAACTTGCAATCAAAGTATTTCTTTAGCAGTTTATTTGTGGGTGGAGTTATAATTGTTTGATTTATTTAATTAACCATTACTTTGTTCAAAATAAAACTATTTAGTTACACTTTGAATTAACATTGATTATATATATGATTAAACTAACTATAATTAAAGTAAAAGCAAAGTAAGTCTGTCAAATTAACAACGACTACATTTAAGTTACCGTTCTTTATTTAATTACAACCTGATTCTGATTTTGTACGAATGCTTTTCTGAATCACTCGTCCCCAAGAGGTTAATGAAAGAGATTTGTAGATTTTAATTGACGTTTCAGACTTGTCAGTAAATATTTTATGACAGTTAATTAAAAAGCCGACTAAATTCTGAGTTAACGATTATAATTGTTTTACTAGGTGACTTGTAATTTTGAACCTTACCCAGAAGAGAAGAGAACTCCTAGATCAAGCATTGGGACAAATTGGCCATCGTGGAGGACTTTTTGATGGAACTAACCCGCATTTGCATTACATGCAGAGATGCCAACTTGCTCCGGACAGCAAATACATATTTTAAAGTGGTAGTTTATCAATTGTGATTCTTGGTTTAATAAATTCAATTTAGTAGATTTTTATTTACCACTATTTCTAAATAATTCGTAGGCATATATTATTCACCAATTTTAACACTCATGTCATGCTGTACGTGTTAAAAAGAAAGCAAATACAGTCAAATATTTGCAAAATTTACTTTGTAGTTATTTACCGGTTTTTTAATTATTTTGGCGTGTCCGGAGCAGTTGGCATCTCTGTACATGTAGAGAAAAAATAACGAAGATCTTCCACGGTTAGTTAGACGATAAGGGTATTCTAACCTATAATCCGTGTACCACTTAGGATATTTTGTGGAAGCACTGTGGTCAGTAAAAGCCGGGAGCAGAATTCATATCAACCAGCCCTGGTTGGGATTTGAACCTGGAGTACCACATTGAGAGACTATTGCTCTGCCCCCTAAATGACTGCGACTCTTCAATAAATATTAAAATATTACATATATCCAAAAACTAAACGACTCATTTTAGCCCGTTTTATCTCAACTTTATAAATTGAAGTTATGCAAAAAGTGGCTAGGTGACAAAAACGGTATAATATATAATATTAGAGTAATTGTCTATTTTCTACTGTCAGCCACTATTTTTTTTCAAACATTGCCTACTCCTTATAGTTCTAGATTAGGTCCAGAAGGGTAATTTTGTTGTTGTTGTTTCTAATGCAGAATGCCAATACCAGCAGGCCTTGCTTGGTGAAATCAAGTGAATTTAAGGCAGATCGTGAGTTTCTCGTTTTTCAGTGGCTTCATCTATGACCAAGAACGCGACTTCTGTCACTTACACAACTTGAACCGGGGAACTATCAATATCCAATTCAGTACACCCAGAGGTATGGTTTGCATAGGCACATGGAGAAATTTGTGAAAAGACAGATCCAACGAGCAGCAATCACAGTTTACTACACGAATAGTTTTCAGCCGGTGGGGATCGAACTCCCGACCTCTTGGACATGAGTATAACCCCCTATCAACCAGGCTATGTCGGTGTCATGAAGAAGTTTCTTTTCAAGGCAACCTAGGGAGGCCACCTTCTCTTCTTTTTGCAAAATTCTATAACATAATATTTTTTTCATAACAAATTTTGGTTTGAAACACGCAAATTTCATAACAAATTTCGGGTAACGTGTGGGAGTGGCAGAAGTCGAATTCTTTGCCATAGATGGCTCCACTAAAAGAATAATCGCACCCCTTCCCTCACTGGTCTACGACAACAACAACATCATTTTTTACTTTCTCTTGGGTTAAAAAAATTAAAAAAGGCCTATATTTCTGTCATAAATGTTGAAAAATTCTTGGTAATCATTGTTATTTTAACATTCCCAAAAATAAACTATGGTGTAATGCTTTTTCTAACCAATCTTTGTTCTTTTTCATCTTCATAGAAGTTAGCTTACAATGCTGCCACAAAAATGTAAATATTGCTCCACATTTTATTATAGTTGTGTTAAGTCAGTCAAATATTTAATTGCAAAGTAAAACGTTTACTACCACTTTAAATATTGAAGAGATATCTCCAATAGAAGCGGGTGAAGTTAGCAAGTCTGCATTTTAGTGGACAAAATTTAATAATTTGTTTTTACTTATTTGTTCCTTAGTTATCATTTATTATGATGATTTGTGTGACGATGTGACAAGTAAATAAAATGTTTTTCATAGTTTGCATATTGTGCACTTTTTTGCATGTTATTAAAAAAATGATTAACACTAAATCCTTCACTTTTTCGCCTTGATATAGATTAGCTTTCAATGCTGTTTAATTTATGAAAATACTGTACCACAGTTTATATTCACATTCAGTCAGTCAAATATTTAATGGTAGAGTGAAAAATTGACTACCCCTTTAACAATAGGTTTACGGACGTTTCTTATATACCTATCTCTAATAACACGCGTCAATTTGACGCATGAACGAATACACATAACAGCACTTACAGAGATGCCAACTTGCGAGAGCAAAAAAATATTTTAAAGTGCCAGTTTATCAATTGTGGTTCTTGGCTTAATAAATTCAATTTAGTGGATTTTTATCCATCACTATTTCTAAATAATTCGTAGGTTTATAAAATTCATCACTTTATATTTGCAAAATTTACCTAGTATTTATTAACCGTTTTTTTAATTATATTGGCGTGTCCGGAGCAGTTGGCATCTCTGCACTTGAAAAGCAATGTAATTATATACTATAAGAAAAAAAATGAAAATATGAGATATATATTTATTTATGAAATATTCTAGTATTTTACTTTTCAATAGTCGAACTAAGCAACTGAAACCTTCAAAATCTGACACTGACATCAAGTAACAGTCTGCGTTTATTCTTTCTATTATTGCTTTTCGGCAACAGTTGCTTATCGCTTGTTTCATTTGAGATAACGGGTCGAAGTATTGTCGGTACATTCCTATTTATTATTGATGTGATGTTTGCATGTTTACTCAAAATTTTGTCTAAATTACGATCGCGTCAAATTGACGCATATCTGTAGAGATAGGTGTACCACAAAGAGAATTGCAATATCCCAACGCTTTTGATGAAAATAGACTTCAATATATATTAACCTCGATCAATGGATAAAAATCATTACAAGAGATAAGATAAAAATTCAAACTGGTTTTGTAATTTTCCTTACAAAACTCGAAATTCGTCAAAATGACGCGTCCCGTAAACCTAGTGTTAAAGATTGAAGAGATATCTCCAGTAAAATCCGAAGCTAACAAACCTGCCTTCCAGTGGGCTTTCGTTATTATTATTATTATTTTAGTTATGATTCATTATATAATTTGTGTGACGATCCGACTGGAAAATAAAATGTTTTTACGATTATAAAACGTTTTTTTATCTTGATAATAATTAGCTTTTGAAGCTATTTTTAGTACGAAAATCCTGTACCACATTTCATTATTTTCTATTTCAGTCAGTCAAATGTTTAATGATTGAGAAAAAAATATACTACCGCTTTATACCTTGAAGAGATATCTCCAAAAGAAACCGAAGTTAACATGTCCGTTTTCTAGTGGACTTAAGTTATTATTTAGCTTTCTTAGTTATCTGTTATTTAGCTATGATTCATAATAAGGACTTGCTAGACGATGTGAATGAAAGAAAATGTTTTTACATTTTGTTGATTGCATGTTTTTTTTCTCTTTTTTAAAAATAAAATATTTACACTAAATGGAGTTTAAGTGCTAATAATAATATTTTAACATTAAAAAAAAAACATTTATTTTTATCTTTTAACACATTTTGATGAATAGTTCTGATAAAAAGAAAACACTTTTTAAAATTTCTTTAGGAATTCTTGAAACATATTTTAAAGATTTTTGCACTCACTGTTTCAAAAATGCCCATAAAATTTCAAACAAAATAATTTATTCATGAGGCCAAATGTGTATTGTTTCAGTGGACTACGTAAAGTTCTTTAAGAAATAGTTTCCACCATTCTTCATTCGAAAAATATGGCCATTCAGTTAAATTATTCATTCTGAGTTTGTATCCTCGCTGGCAACATTCATCTTTTTAGAGTCACTTTGCAAATGATTTTCGTATTTAAAATAGTTTTCGAGTTGAATCCAGGAAACTTAGGAAAGAATATTAAATTTTTAAATAAAGGTAATAGATTATAGACAACTTAGCAGAACTGAAAGTGGTTTTTTTGAATATAAACTAACAGAAAAAAATTTAAATATAGTCTGCATCATTTTTTAAAATCATTCTAAAATGTATCTTACTCTTAAGACATTTGTATTTTAGAACAATATAAAAACAAAAAGAAAAATTTTAATTGAACTAAAATTTTAAATAAATGGATTAAAATCTCGTATTCTTCTTATTTGTTTTCATTTTTTAAGCGAAATACAAGAATGGAAGTCTCGATAATAAATACATAGGCAAGGGAACCTGCTCTTTTTGAAAAACGTATTGTTGAAGAGTTATAACTTCGAAATGTCGCCAAAATTTCTAAAGTGGTAGCAAAATTTGTAAAATTGGTAGTAAAGTGATAGCACAGTGATTCAGTTTCTGATTCTGCATACATTGTTATAACTTAAAAAATGTAAATTAATGCAAATTATCAGACATAAATCTAATTATCAACAGGAAAGCAAGAACCATTTAATTATTATCAAACACACCAATTCAAATAAAGAAAGGAACTGAAATGGTAAGCACTGAAAATATTACAGCTCCATCAGAGGGGATTACCGTGCAATCAGTGCAGGAGCAGTTTCTGCAGTCAGTGATATAATATTACAAACAATTATACGCCGACTGCCCCGATAAAGAAAAATAAACAAAAAGCAAGTCAGATGAGGAAAATATACAGAATTCAAAATCGAAGTAGAAGTAAATATATTCGATTGAATGGAAACTTGATCTTTCGAATAACGTGGATGTCGCAGATTTGAGTAATAAATTAGTATATATGTTAAAATTGAAATCCACAAGACTATAAATTAAATATCTAAACATGCATCAATAATTTTTCGACCGATTTCCCTCGCATTTTGTATTTCTCAAAGCAAATTTAAATTTTTTAAAATGATTGTAAAACATTGCATACTTTACAATTAAAAATATTTTCGACTATTTTTAGATAAAATAATAAAAATAATAAATATTTAATAAAAGCTATTATTTCATAAATTACATTTGGACAAACGAGTTTTAAAAAACCTCCAGGTATTATGTAAAATATTAATTACTGTTTTAGAAAAAAACTGTGAGATGAATAATATGTACTTTTAAGATAATAGTGTAAAAAATAATGCAACAAAATAACGAAAGAAACTATACAATGTGTGTAATTTACATAAACAACGAAAATTGTATTTCCCGCACTATATAGAAAATATCATATCTAGAAACTATCGATTAATTCAACTAGAAATACAAGAGCTAAGATATTGTTGAGGAGACAAAAACTTATACAATTTGGTGCTGTCCTCTGAAGCTGAAGAATTTTATATGCAATCAAGTTGATGAAGGTAAGTCTGCACTAAACTAATCCTATTTACGAACGTACTCTGACATCATGGTATGGTGTTTCTTTTTCCCCAGCCAACATCAAGAAAGGAATTATCAGTACAAATAAAAATATGCAGCTCTTATTTTTCATGTATTCATAACCAGAATTTACTTATTCCATAACAATCTTCTACTTAGTCAAATGGCCAAAGAATGAAATTTTTTTTTGCTGTCTTAATTTGTAAGATGTATCCCAATAAAATACAACAAAAAATAATATTTGAATCAGCGATGTTACTTTAATTTTTGCCATAAATTAAACCGAAAAAAGTTCTGTCGTACATTAATTTTATTTTAAGTAATGAAGAACACTCACAGGTTTTCATGTAGAAGAGTTGTGTAAAATAATACAATCACGTGAATCATATTAAAAGTTTTTTTTAGTCAATTTTGAAATATATATCTAGCTCAATAAATAAATACAAATAGGACAAAAAGAAAAAAGAGAAAAACGAAGAAAATCAATATATTGTATTTTATTTTCTGTATATTAAGTGATATTTTCTACTTAAAGTGTTCTATGTTATTTTGTTTCATCATTTATTTGAGTTCTCTTCACACTATTGTGTTGATATATTGATACAATATTAGAAAGCACTCCTTTTTGTAGATATAATCGTGTGAGCTGATGAAGAGATTGTATATTTTTGATCCGGATTTTTATTATTTTTTTAATATTTTTGCTCTTCTCTTTTTTTCATTATTACGTAACTTTTTGCATGTTTCCTACAAATTTTATCTACATTATAGATATAGATACATATTTGGATTCATATTTGAGCCCTGCTTTAACATATTTGATTTACTTTGAACAAAGACTACATTAAAATAGTTTAAACATACGTAAAGGGGACGAACTACTTAGCCTTAACTTGTTTTACGTGATGGCAAAAGGTAAATTGTGTGTTTGCATACAGTATAACTTCAGTAGTTAATTCACTACCATTGGAAAAAAGCTTTTTGTGTATGCGCTTGTAGATGCAGTAATAATTTTTTACATTCATAACTGATAATCATTTTAATATATTTAATTTGAAATGATTTTAGCTACCATTACAATTAAACATTTCAAACATACATATAGGGAACCAGTTAAATAAATTTATGTGCTAAAAGTGCTATCTATATGCCAATAAAACGTATGTTTACAACATCTCTTCGATGGGAAAATCCCTACCACAGAGATGCCAACTGCTCCGGACTCGCAAAAATAATTAAATAAACGGTAAACAACCAAAAAGTAAATTTTGCAAATATTTGACTGCTTTTGCTTGCTTTTCAAACGGTATAGCATGACAAAGGTACTATAAAGTGGTGAATTATATAAGCCTACGAATTACTTAGAAATAGTGGTGGATAAAAATCTACTAAATTGAATTTATTAAACCAAGAATCACAATTGATAAATTACCACTTTAAAATGAATATTTGCTGTCCGGAGCAAGTTGGCATCTCTGCTACCAAAAGAGAAACTCTACTTCGATGAGTCTAAAAGGGGGCAGTTATGCTACTCCATTTGCGTTAATAAGCAAACCTGAAAGAACTATGTACTAAATATAAAAACTATAATCTGAAAAAAGTGGTAGCACATATTCGCTTTCACCTAGAGAATATTTATTTATGTTATCAGCCACTTTAACTTTAAGAAAGTAATGTGCTTTTACATCAGATTCAATTATATATGCTTATATTATTAATATATTATGATAGCAACTTTTATAATATTATTTTATTATGATAGCAGAGTTTATATTGTCAATATATTTTGATAGCAATGTCTTTATTATTAATATATCATACCTGCCAACTTTCACTCTTTCCGAGAATGGATTTTCAGAGTGGTTGTAATACAATTAACGAAAAACAATCTGATTCAAAAATATATTTATATTTTGATCCCGTTGAAATTCGCTTGTGCAAGGACTATTATGCTTTTATATATTTATTGTAATTATTTATATGTAGTGGTGGTCAAACTCATTTATAATCATCATAATTCAAAAAGTTAATTGGAATAACATGAGTATTGCTACCACTTTAAATATGAAAATAAAATCTTCCGGAAAATCCGGAAGAGTTGGCAGGTATGATATATTATGATAGCAACTTTTACATTATTAATATATTATGATAGCAACCTTTATATTATTAATATAATATGATTGTTTCCTAGCATTCCAATTTTTTTTCTTCTTAATCCTAGCAATTAATCACTTGTATTACCATTTATTTTCTTTTTCAAAAAAAAAAAGTTGCTGTCCTTTTAAAATGACAATACGTACAGGTAGGTTAAACTAATTTTTAATTTTCATGTGTTCATTATAACTTCTAAAAAATATTGAAGTACCCAATTTTATATCAAAAATATGTATTAATATATTATTCAGAACACAAATGTTTGTTTTTTCAATGTACATTTTCAGGGTGTTCATTGATCCCTTAAAATTGTTGCAGTAGCAATTTGCGCGTCATTAAGGCAAGGAAAATTCATAAATGCTTTAAATTTTCTCCCCTTCTACAATATATTTTATTATATGTGTTCAATTTATCGAATTATTGTAATGCTCAATTTTTTTAAGAATCTGTAAGTCACCATACTATATTTTTTTCCTCCAAATCCCTTCTCCGTCCCAAATTAGTTGCTACATTTCAAGAAGGTGGACTCATAAATAGTTTTCGATGCAGTCTTTTAGATCGATACCAGTAAATTTATACTACAATAATACCTGATTTATTGACTAGAAGATAGATTTACGTGATTTCTGATGGAAGAGATTTTACAAAATGGGGTGGAGCTTTAGATCCTTCGAAGTATGGATTTTTCTTAAATAATTTGTTACTGATTAATGGAGGGACTGAAAAATTTTCAAGCAAAATCATAAAATCAGTATCAATACTCAGTACGAAAGTAATCAGATGTAGCAATCAATTTGGGAAAGAGATAGTCGTAATTGTCATCAAAATTTATATTGACGCCCGAGACCATTTAGGGTCTTTTTTTTTCCTATTAATTTTGAAGTTTTAGCTTGTGGGTGGTACATTCAGGTAACTGAAATGCAAATTGGAATGAAAATAAAAATTAAATAATTTATATTCTAGATAAAGATGCATTGTTACAAAAATAAGCTGCCATAGGCCTGAGCTTCACGTTTTCTTTCAAGTTTTCAAAAGTAAAAATTTCATTAAATCTTATCATCCCAATTTATGGTTTGTTTTGAAAAATTTGCAATATGATGCTTTGAGTCGTTGTGACTCAGGCTATAGAGCGTTCACCCCTCATTGAGTTGAACCGGATTCGAATCCCAGCGATGACTGGTTGTTATGAATTCCGCACCCGACTCGCACCCACCACGGTGCTGACGGAAAATATCCTCAGCGGTAGACGGACCATGTGTTAGAGTCTCCTTGCCGTTATTCTAACCGTGGGAGGTTTTCGTGGTTTTCTTCTAAAAGTAACGCAAATGCTGGTTGGTTTCATCAAAAATTCCTCCACGAAGGCAAAATTCTCACAATACTTGATCCAGGAGTTCCCATGTCTCCTGGATTTGATTCAAAATTACAAGTCTATCAAGTTAACATTAACCCCTTGGGGACGGGTGATTCAGAAAAGCATTCGTACAAAATCAGGATCAGTACGTAATTAAATAAAAAACGGTAACTTAAATGCAGTCGTTTTTAATTTGATTGACTTACTTTGCTTTTACTTTAATTATTGTTAGTTTAATCATATATACATACCTGCCAACTTTTAAGCATTTGGCGTAAAATTTTATTTCTATATTTAAAGTGGTAGTAAAATGTATGCTTTCTACAAATTCCTTGCATATATAAATTAAATTTATAATTTCTTAGGTCACCACTATTCTCAAAAAAATTAAGTATATATATTAATATGGAACATTGTTGAGGCAGTCCGCAGAAGCCCTCTCAAAATAAAACTTATGTTTCTGCCTAAAATTGTAATTTACATTCCATTTTACTAACACTGGGGAAAATCATCCTCGAAAAGGCTAGTATTGCATATCATTATATATGCTTAATTTTTTTTAAAAATAGTGGTGGTCAAAAAGATTATAAATTAAGTTTATAAATGCGAGGAATATATAGAAACCATACATTTTACTACCACTTCAAATATAGAATTAAAATTTTAAGCCAAATGCCTAAAAGTTGGCAGGTATGTATATATATTTTATTTTATAACCGTCGTTGAACAGCCGACCCAATTTGATGGGTTTACAACTACTTACGTTCAACTCCGTAGCCTTGTAATTTTGAACCAAAGTGTAACTAAATAGTTTTATTTTGAACAAAGTAATGGGGAATTAAATAAATCAAACAATTATAACTCCGCCCACAAATAAACTGCTAAAGAATTACTTTGATTACCAGTTTTATCTTTTTACCCTGGTTGATACGGTTTTATGCTGGCACGCATTTGTGACAGTCGGCGAGAAAGGGTTAATAATCGTAAACCCAAAATTGAATCGACTGTTCAATAATGGTTATAAATTAAAATTTGATATTCTGCGAAGCATTGCTCAGCGCTTGAAATGTAAATGTTAATATGATATTCAAAGATATTAATGTTGAGATCATCATGTATGTTCTTATTCCGGATAAACCATCTTATTTGGGTTATTACTCGGAGTTTTTTATTCAAGCATCTTTTGAGCTTATCTAGGAGTGATGGGAGGTGTTACGCCGGGCTGGAGCTTCACCTCCTACACCTAGAAGCCTCCACACGGTCTTTCATAAGTAGTTCGCGCAGACTGCTTAAAAAGCGAACCAGTTGTGCGCATGCATCCAAAACCTTTTATAAAAGTAATTGAGAGAAATTTATCTTATATATTTGAGAATTGAATCTGTAGTGGTTGACAAGTGAATAAGGCAAGCCAATAATATTCTTAAATAAAATAAATTTTTTGTCATATATTTGCTACCACTTTCTTTTTTTAACTATATTCTGTATTAAATGACTCGTTCGGTAAGTGGATATTCTTTACAATGGTCTGATCGAACTACCTATAAAAAACCGTGTGGAGGCTTTTAGTTGTCGGAGGCGTTGGCTGGAGATGCGTAAGTTAAGTTTTAACGGATCATAGAGATGTAAAGTAGGCGTTTTAGTCTGTGTTCCGTTTTACAGTTTTGAAGAAGATTTCGAAGTTTGTTACCTGATGATTGTGCTTTATTGATAATTGATTTGGTGTGATCTTTCCAATTGAATTTGCTGTTTATGGCAATATCAAGACATTTCACACTTTCAACAAGGGGATAGTTTCGTTGAAAGGAATATATTGGTTTTTTGGGAGATATGATGAGGGTGGTTAGTCCAATTTAGTGGTTAATTGAGGTAGCATCATTATAGTACTAAACATATTATTGATCTTGTGAGATACATCTTAATTTGGATAAGATTTAGAAATATTTATCCCAGAAAAATGAATAAAATAGTTTAGGAAAAATTTTTTTATAATGTAAAACTAAAATTGAACATGCCTCCATTCCAAAATTATAAAAAATAGAGATGAAAAAGTCTCCCAAAGGAATCAAGAAATTCTCTTCGAATCAGGATTATGTTGTAAAGATATCTATTCAACGTTTGGGACTCAGAGGCTCAAAGGTCACCTAGTCCAAATATCCAATAATTCGAAATCGAAAATAAATTATTTCCAACGGACAGTTAAGAGCATGGGGAGGGATCCATGATTGGCGATATATTGAAATAAAACATAGCCAAGAATAAAGCCAACTCCCATGATCAATATTAATTTTTAACGTAATTTGGTGAAAGTGAATCGCAGAACAAAACAGTGAGAATTAGTATAACCCTATAGAGTAAACATTTTTGTGTTAATAAATAAAGAGTAAAGAGTTATAAATAAATCTTTGTTTTTGAATTAGTCGCGACAGTGAATTAATGAGTCTTACATTAGTATCAAAAAAAATTAGCCTTACGTTGATTGTTAGGAAAATAATCAAATATTTTATATTCTCTTTTCATAAAATGTAATAAAATTAAATGATTGATTTGATCAAAATTTGATTAAGAATGATTTGAAAAAAAAAATAATTTAAAAAAATCAAAGAAATTTAAAAAACTAGGAAATATGTAATGCTTATTGTGGTGTCACAGGTGGATTGATTTTTTTATGATGGATTCGTAGATGTATTTTTTGTCCATTAACTTTCACATTACAATCTTTGCGCGAAATTTCCATTTCTTTCTGCATATCTCGGAGATTCAGCAGGGCATTGTTGGAGTTTTTGAACTACTTTATGGTTCCAGTGTCATGTGCATAAAATTCAGTAACTCTGGTCAAATCCTATCTGTAGGGCAAAGGGAGTAATTTTGATTAAATGAAAAGGAATGTCTAAAAGTGTTAATTATTGTAAGTATTAAGTGCGTGAGAAACGAAAATAATTTTTCCTTACAACCAGGGATGCATACTTGCCAACTTCCACTCTGTCCGAGAATGGATTTTCAGAGTGGTTGTAAAACAATAAGCGAAATACAATCTGACTCAAAAATATATTTATATTTGGATCCCGTTGAAATTCGCTTGCACAAGGATTATTATGCATTCATATATTTATTGTAATTATTTATATGTAGTGGTGGTCAAACTCATTTATAATTATCATTATAATTCAAAAAGTTAATTGGAACAACCCGAGTATTGCTACCACTTTAAATATGAAAATAAAATCTTCCGGAAAATCTGGAAGAGTTGGCAGGTAAGGGGATGCTGACTGCTGCTAATTACGCCCCCTTTTAGAAAGTGGGCGTAATCACTTCTTATTTTAAACTGCATTCCATATGATACTTTGATTTTTTGATGTATAATGTTAGGGGAAAAATGAGTTAAAATGAAAATCATTAAACTAAAAATAACTTAAATCCTTAACGCACATATTTTTTGAAAAAAAAAAAAATAAACCGGTCAAAAAAGTTCATTTTTTAATGTAAAAAAACACACGTTAGGACATTGTCTTTTCGTTTGGTGGACAATTTTGATATATTGCGCTTTTTTTCCATGGAAAAAGGTTATATTCAGAAATGCCAACTGCTCCGAACAGGTCAAAATAACTAAAAAAACGATAAATAGCTACAAAGAAAATTTTGCAAATATTTGACTATTTTTGCTTACTTTTTAAAAGGTATAGCATGATAAAAGTACTATAAAGTGGTGAATTATATAAGCCTACGAATTATTTAGTGGTGGATAAAAATCTACTAAATTGAATTTATTAAACCAGGAATAACAATTGATAAACTACAACTTTAAAATATATATTTCCTGTCCGGAGAAAGTTGGCATCTCTGTATACTTTATTCTTGAATAAATAAGTGTTATAACTTACAATCCAATGTAAATGATAAATGAGAATAAAACGGTCCCGCAGTGGACTGATCGTTAAAGCACGGTTCCCATGCGATCATCGAAGTCAAGCATGACTGGCTGCGGTCAGTGGGTGGGTGGGTGATCACTTGGATTAGTCTGCGTAGGGAACAAGGGTGTGCGGTATTCGTCCTCGTTAAATTGTTCTACCGTAAAGTGCTCGATTTCCCGTGCAGATCGTCGGGCTACCGAAGCGGGGGTGTCATTCCCTCAGCAGATTATCAAAATTGTGATGGCATGTCTTCGGATCATCCTCAGGGATGTTTCCCAGACCGTCGCCAATAGCCCATTCAGCTGCTCTAGTGCGACGTAAATTAACTACAACAACAATAAATAAAACGAATTTTTTTCTTAGCTTTCATATTGTTATTTTCAATTCTCGATTATATTCGAGTGTGAAAAATTATAGCGGCATAAAATAGAACGCCGCTCGAATTATCTCCAGTCTGCACAATTTGGTCTGTTTAGCTCTCTCGAATTCGAGCGCACAAGTTAGGGGGTAAAATTTCGTTCCGACAGGAATTTTTTTTTTTCAAAGCAAAGCAAGTTGGAACCTCTGTAAGTACTATTGTCATTTAGCTACCTCTCTCGCTAATTTCACAGAAGTGCTGCCAGTGCTCAGTGGTATTTATAGTTCGTTCACCAGGAGTTGGCACTTGGCTCCACCTCCTCGGACGCAGAGTTCATTTCAGCGCGGGGCATGGGTGAAAGCTCTTATATATCAAGACAGAAAAGAGAAAAACCTGGTTCGTAAAATATTTCATTCCAGCATTTTTTTCGAAAAAAATGAAATATCTGTAACTATCAAGATTTCTTTTATAATTCTGGCATATATATAAAACTGCTTCTTTTTCAAGAGAAAGTAGATATTGTTGAAATATTTAAAAAAAAGAATAAGTAAACTCCTCCCCAAAACTAGCTATAACTGAAATGGTTTTACTACCAGCCTTTCCTCTTTTCCGTCTCGCTTTCACCCCTGGCGCGGGGGAGTAATAGCAAAAACATTTCCCCGCTTGAAATCGAGATAACCTCTAATGGCCACAAAGTCTCCACACGGTTTTTATAGGTAGTCCAATCAGACCACTATGAACGCAAACCAGTTTATGAAGGAGCTCTTTAGTAGAAAATCTAGTAAAAATAAAAAAAGTGGAAGCAAATAAAAGTTTAAAAATTTGCTTCATTTTTGAATATGATTAGTATGTCTTATTTATTTGTCTACCACTACAGATTCAATTCTCAAATATATATGACAAATTCCTCTCAGTCACTTTTAAAATAGAATTTGGTTTCATGCGCTCAAACTGTTCACTTTTTAAATGGTCTGCGCGAACTACTTATAAGAAACCGTGTGGAGGCTTTTTGATGTAGAAAGTGATGGCCAAACAGAAACAGTGACTTCTTTTTCAGTCACTTACTTCGCTTTATCATCAGCTATTATACCTTTCGTTATTCTAGCTAATTTATATTTAAAAAATTTTCCCAGCAAAATATCTCAAAAAGAACAAACTATTCAATAAAAAGAGAGAAATATCAACAAGTTTATGAAATAAAATGTACATGTTCAAAATATGCACATGGAGATTGCGAAATAAATATTTTTGTTATACGATCGTCAAATAGCAGCTTTGTTCACATCCTTCTCCCCAAAATAGCGAAATAGTATCATCCGATACCACGTGATGAAGGCGGAGCCAAGTGCCTACTCCTGGTGAACGAACTATAATTAATCATCAAGTGGAAGTCTTTTTAATTTAAACAGTTATATTTAGCATCTTATTGCGTCGCTAAATATAACATTTACATGATTAACTCCCAAACCCATTGATTTCATTTTTCATAAGTACTTCAGATTGTCTTAAGCCTTTTAACAGCACTTCTCCAATGAATTTTTCAATCAAGCCTACTCTAAACGTGAAGGATTAGTTCTTGAATAGACATCAGACTAGTGAGATAAGAATCAGCTTTTAACTGCCAAAATATTAATTCCTTTGTCCTCTTTACTGACTCTCTCTAAATCCACGTAAATCCATTCAACCCGAAACGTGTCTAAAGTATCCTCAAAGTTTGCTTCCAAGCTTGCTTCTGTTTGATCTAAGTCAAGCGTGTATTCTAGTATTAAAGATGTTTTAAGTATAAAATTCAACCTGAAAAACTAGATCTTAAGAGAAAATTAGAACTCCATACTTAGAAAACTGAAAGTTTATCTGAGTGTAAAAATACACACTTTAATATTTGTTTTGAGGCTTAATAAATATGATTTTAAATCATCTTGATCAACAATTTTTCATATAAATCATATATTGACATTGGACATCTGTTAACTAACTGAAACGGTAATCATTTCATGCCGGAAGTAAAACGAAAACTATTTTTTTTTGTGCCAACTGAACAAAAGCTTTCTGATGAAATTTTGATATATTGGTAACGAATGGAATATTAAAACTTGTAGAATAATAATAATTACGTCCACGCTGCATCAGTACCACTACGACATATCTGTAGTAAAGTTGCTTTTCACATGATACTCTGAATTTCAATTTGTAGTGGTGGAAGACCTCATGATTGATTTGTAGTAGTGGAGGACCTCGTGATTGATTTGTAGTGGTGGAAAAATACTAAACTGAAAATAACTTAAATTTCGTTACTACTTGAAATGTTTTTTAAAGAAGTGGTACAAGTTATTCTCTCTGATGTACGTGCCACAGTGAAAGTTCCAGGCTACAACTACTACGTTTTTTGCAACATATTTTATTGAGTGGTAAATAGTTAAAAATTAACGCTCACAGAAATGTTGGTATTTTCAACTTACTTTTAAAACTTCTTAGAAAGCCTCACTACGAGAGGGTTGTACAAAGTGACTTTATATACAAGCTATTATATCATTTGCAAGTGGTGGTGGGGAAAATAACTTAATATTTATAAAAGACAGGATAATATCTTAAAGCATAAACTCTGCTACCACTAGAAAAATTTTTTTAAAAAAAAAGTAGAAAGTTGGCAGTCCTTGAACCTTTTCAATCGGGTTAAAAAGTTGTAGCCGAATTATTTCCTTAGAAATTGCCCGATCGTCCTGTATACGAGGTAATAATAATTTGATTTATTTAATTCTTCACTCCTAAGTTGAAAGTAAACATTATTTAGTTACGCTTAGCACTTGCCTTGACTACTTGAGCTGCCAACTTGTTTCGATTTCAAAGAATGTGTTTTCTATCGGTAACGAAGTTCAAGTTATTTGTAGTTTAGTATTTTTATTTTAAGCAATTATTCCACACCACTACATATCAAAAGTTCGAAGTTTCTTATGAATTTGATCTTTCTGGCAATTGAACCATGGTCACTCTTTTTTGACTTTTTTAATTCTTCACTCCTAAGTTGAAAGTAAACATTGTTTAGTTACGCATAGCACTAGCCTTGATTACTTGAACTGCCAATTTGCTTCGATTTCAAAGATTGTGTTTTCTATCGGTAACAAAATTTAAGTTATTTATAGTTTAGTATTTTTATTTTAAGTAATTATTCCCCCACTAGATTTCAAAAATTCAAATTTTATTATGAATTGGATTTTTCTAACAAATATACTACGGTCATCCTTTAACCCTTTCGCGCCGACTGTCACAAATACGTGCCAGCATAAAACCGTATCAACCAGGGTAAAAAGATAAAACTGGTAATCAAGGTAATTACTTAGCAGTTTATTTGTGGGCGGGGTTAATTCACCATTACTTTGTTCAAAATGAAATTATTTAGTTATACTTTGAACTATCATTGATTATATATTTGATTAAATTAACAGTAATTAAAGTCACAGCAAAGTAAGTCTGTTAAATTAGCAATGCCTGTATTTAAGCTACCGCTTTTTATTTAATTACATCCTGATTCTGATTTTGTACGAATGCATTTTTGAATCACCCGTCCCCAAGGGGTTAACAGAGTAAGCGTAACTATCCTTTTTCTCCAAGTAATACTATTTAGTTCGCTACCAATTACTCCAGAGATGCCAACTACTCCGGTCACGCCAAAATAATTAAAAAAAAAAATGGTAAATAACTGCAAAGTAAGTTTTGCAAATATTTGACTATTTTTGCTTGCTTTGCAAAAGGTATAGCATGACACAAGTACCATAAAGTGGTGACTTATATAACCCTACGAATTATTTAGAAATAATGGCTGATAAAAATCTACTGAATTGAATTTATTAAACCAAGAATCATAATTGATAAACTACCACTTTAAAATATATATTTGCTGTCCGGAGCAGGTTGGCATCTCTGTTACTCTTTTATCCATGAGAATGAAAGATTTGAGAAAAGATTTAAAAATCAACAAAATAGATGAGCACATAGCTGAACTATGTGAAAATTTCTTCGGAGATGCACTCACCTGTCATACTTACAGTTACTTTAAAAACTTTCATTTAGAGCTCATCAAAGACAGCATAAAAGATAGCCCGGCTACCGCCTTTTTCCTATCCGATGGAGTCTTGTCCCGTAAATTTTGTAAATGGTTGTTATTACTTGTATATATTTTTGCTCATTTATTCTCATATAATTTTCCTATTTCTCTGAGGCTATGTGGCTACTGTGCACCTGCGAAGCTCGGGGGTAATAGCTTGGGGGGAGGCGAGACAGTCTGCCACAAAGACCTCTTCTCTCCCTTAAATATGTTTGTTTAAATCTCGCTATTTTATTTTAAGTTTCACTCAGTAAATGTTACTGAACCCCAACCGTCAACCATTCAATTGCGCTTCGGCTGTTTACCTTACATTCCCCCTCAGATGAATTAGAGCCTCTCGCGGGGCTAATACTAAGATAACTACAACATATGAGTATGAGTGTGAGTTACTCTTATGAAGAAAACAGAGGGGTTGAGATTCTTGCTTTACCTTGGGATGCCGCAGGCGACTAAAAATGTAAAAAGTGGTAGAAACTCAATTCATTTTTATTTATTTGTTATGTCCTTAATTATTTAATTGTAACTGACACTATGACTTCCATTTCGAATTTTTCATATGTAAGGAAGAAACATTCTTTGCATTCGCTTTCAATATTAAACTACGGAAAATATGTTGCAAAAAATTGCTAATATCTTTAAATACAATTTTAAATTTTATTTGTCACCTTTTTTTTGCTTCATTTTTAGTCACCCTAAGCCCTTATATGATCCCAGCCTGCAAGATTGTGGTGGTTAGATAATAAAGTAATATGCGCATAGTGGTAAGATTAAAAATTAATTAGTTAGTTCAAAAAGTTTTAACTGTAGGTGAACATTTTCTTTTTTTAAAATTGGCCATTTTAATATTAAAATGGACAATGCGAATTTAAAATCAGGTCCTAAATATAGTAGGTAAATTTAGTTATCAGGTCTTAAGTTTAGTAGTTATCAGGTCTTAAGTTTAGTGCACATGGATTATTATTTTATTTCTTAGAATTACAGTCATTAGGAAAATAACTTCCTTTTCCTTTTGCACTTTTATTTTTATGAAAAATTTATACTAGAAAAAAAAATTACTTTCAAATTGCATGAGATCTTGATGGAAATATGTGTTTAGACGAACATTGATAAAGTTGAAGCAAAACTTAGTCAATTAAACTTTCCATGATCCCATATGATCCACCGGCTTTTTTTTCTATCCTGATTCTGCACCAATTTATTAATAATTCACCTGTTTCGAAGAACATAAATAAACGTTACAAAACTTACCAATTTAAGAATATAGTTCCTAAATGCACCATTTTGAAATGACAAAGGATACTTTTATAAAAATAAATGGGTACATTTTGATAATTCTAGTTGATAATTTAAAGTCTTAGCCTAACACTTTAGTTTTAAAATAGAACGAATGACTTGTTTTTAGCAACATGAATTTCAAGAATGATTCCATTGTGAGCTGCTAGCTTTTGTCCTTTTGAAATGAAGTTTATAGGAATCAATATAGCTCTTTAAAATCGATTAGCCGTATGCATACCTGCCAACTTTCCCTCTTTCCGAGAATGGATTTTCAGAGTGGTTGTAAAACAAAAAACGAAAAACAATGTGACTCAAAAATATATTTATATTTTGATCCCGTTGAAATTCGCTTGAGCAAATGGTAGAATGGTAGAAATCATATAAATCTCGGTGCGCTGTCGCGAAGCGGCATTAACCGATTCATCTGTAGTAGTAATTCGATGATGAGGAGTAGTGAGGTGGAATGGAGATGGGGGGAAGAGGTGGTGCTTAGCACCAAAAATCGAGAGTGTATTTCGTGTGCTAGGGCTACGTCATATCCCTAAGGAAAAAGGCAGTGATTGGGCTAAATTTAGTGTTGTCGTCAATTANAACTCCCGTAATGAAGGGACACAAATTCTAGGACTCGATCGGAATCAGAGGGTTAAATTTTTTATGTAGACGTTGATGTCATCAATTTTAAGATCCCTTTTTATACTATTATTGCTAACGCATTTAGGGGCGCCGACGAGTCTTCTTATAATCTTCCCTTCTGCCATATAGAGTTTATTTTTTAAGTGATCACTTAGAGTGTTAATGGCGGGGCAGGCACAAGTTAGAATCGCTTGAGCAAAGATTATTATGCTTTGATATATTTATTGTAATTATTTATCTGTAGTGGTGGTCAAACTCATTTATATTATCATTATAATTTAAAAAGGTAATTGGAATAACCTGAGTATTGCTACCACTTTAAATATATAAATAAAATCTACCGGAAAATGCGGAAGAGTTGGCAGGTATGCGTATGCCAAGTGAGCTCATAGCTTCTAAGAATATCGCTTTTATTAAAGAAGCGGTATCATATTTGTAATTAAATTTATTGGAACTTTTATTACAATCATTAAATGCGTTTAAAAACTGCAAGATTGAAGAAAATAATGCAGATTTCAACGCTATTTAAAAAGTTACGATGAAACGGTTCTCAAACAAAAATGTTGACAATGAAACAGTTATCAATGTTTTTTTTTTTGAAAAAAAATGGTATGTTTTAAATATGAAACGTAGGTGTTTAAACGTTTAAGTAAACTCAATTTTTGTTTTCCTTCCAGTGTGGAAATGTTTCACAAAAAAGCACCAATAATACGATTTTTATACAAAAAATATCTACCAGTAGTGGCAAACTAAAGTTGGAATTTTTAGAAGGAAGAGAATTTTGTAACTGACCTTCAAATTATAAAAGGTCAGTTACAAAATCTGCTACATGTAAATGATTTAACCCTTTCGCGCCGACTGTCACAAATACGTGACAGCATGAAACCGTATCAACCAGGGTAAAAAGATAAAACTGGTAATCAAAGCAATTCTTTAGCAGTTTATTTGTGGGCGGAGTTATAATTGTTTGATTTATTTTATTCACCATTACTTTGTTCAAAATTAAACTATTTAGTTGTACTTTGAATTAACATTGATTATATGTATGATTAAACTAACAATAATTAAAATAAAAGCAAAGTAAGTCTGTCAAATTAGAAACGACTACATTAAAGTTACCGTTTTTTATTTAATTACATCCTGATTCTGATTTTGTACGAATGCTTTTCTGAATCACCCGTCCCCAAGGGGTTAAACAGATCAGTTAACTTTTGTAACTGATCACTTCAATATTCATATGTAGTGATGAAATACTACTGATACTACTAAAAAGTAAATACTACTGAATAGTTCATAAATAGGAATGGATTTACGCCTCTTATACAGCTATAAGGGAAATTGTTTAACAACCAGTTCGCTTTCTGTCTTACTTTCACGCCTTCGTGGATGCCGACTAAATACTGCGCTCGTGCGCACGAGTCATCGTGGATGCCGGATAAATACGGTGATCGTAACGAAATGGTTCAGAGTTTAAAATAACATGCACAATTTACATATGTACTGATTAAATTGAAACAAGTTTAGCCAATTGTCACTAAGAGAAATTTTTGAGAAAAATAAGAATTTATTCAAGAAATTTTTCTAAAAAAATTGAATTTTGGAAAAAAATAGAAATACTAAAATTATAATCGGAATTTTAAAAACTGTGATGCTTGTTAAAATAAAATAATTTATGTTCGATTTCTCCGTTTATAGCTTACCACACTAAAATGATAACTATTGTATAATTACTTGCATTCGATTGGTATGCATCAAAGATTTTAATGATTTGAAGAAATAATTACATCTGACCTGGAATACTGAAACTAGTTTTTTTAAAATATTTAAGGTATCAAAAAAGGAGTTAACCAAAGCTTCAGAAGCTGATTTTCCTATCTTTAAATTTGGGAATTCAAATTAAGTTATGACTAAGTTTCCATTTCGTTTCATAATAGCAGATTATACTGCCGTAATTTATTTACAATTAGATATTTAAAAAAAAAGTAACAACCTCAATAGAAAATTTTAGTTTACCTGAGCTCATATTTTTAAATACTTTTAAGGTAATAAAACATTTGACACGTAATTCGGAGCGAAGTGTTTCACCAACGTTATTGTATGTTTTTATGCAGCCTGGTATGTTTTTACTCCAGGAACACACGTCAATTGGTTTCACAGGATTAACCTCATCAGCACCACTTCCTAAAAAAATACAGTTACGCGATTTGGATTGTTTGGAGATACGCCACAATTTATCGTCTTCTGCGTTGATATTCAAATTTCGGCAGCAACAATCCGTTAACAAAGAACTTCATCAATTAGGCTCAACTAAACCCCAATGCATACCTGCCATCTTCTGCAAATTTTCCGGATAATTTCTTTTTTGCATTTAACCTACTGGCGGATTAGCAAATGGGCAAAAGTGGGAGAATGTGTCTCCCCTCTGCACTATTTATAACATAGAAAAACTGATTTTGCCATATAGAGAAAACTGCAGTATAAGATACGATGTTCTCCGTGCAGAACCATTAACGGGCAAATGTGGAAGCAAAAATTTGCGTTCTAGTTTTATTCCTGTTTTATTGAATTGTATTTATTATAATTGTAACTACCATTACAGAGATGCCAAACTGCTCCGGACACGCCATTATAATTTTTAAAAAAAGGTAAATAACTACAAAGCAAATTTTGTAAACATTTGACTATTTTTGCTTGCTTTTAAAAAGGTATAGCATGACATAAGTACTATAAAGTGGTGAAAAATATAAGCCTACGAATTGCTTGGAAATAGTGGTGGATAAAAATCTACTAAATTGAATTTATTAAACCAAGAATCATAATTGATAAAATACCACTTTACAATCTTTATTTGTTGTCCGGAGCAAGTAGGCATCTCTGAATATTTTATTTTTGAATAAATAAGTGTTATAGCTTACAATCCTATGTAAATGATAAATATAAATAAAATTTTTTTTCTTAGCTTTCATATTGTTTCTTTCAATTCTCAATTATATTCGTGTGTGAAAAATTATAGCAGCATAAAATACAACGCCGCTCGAATTATCTCAAGTGTGCACAATTTGGCCTGTTTAGCCCTATAAATTAAACATCCACACGGATTTTTATAAGTAGTCCGATCAGATCACTATGAAGGTAAACCAGTTTATTATAGAGCCATTTAAAAGAAAATCTATTAAAAATTAGAAAGTGGTAGCAAATATACGTCAAAAAATTTGTTTAATTTATGAATATGATTGGTTTGTCTTATTTACTTGTCAACCACTACAGATTCCATTATCAAATATATACGATAAATTTCTCTCAAAGACTTTTAAAATAGAATTTGGGTTCATGTGCTCAACTGGTTCACTTTTTAAATAGTCTGCGCAGACTACTTATTAAATACCGTGTGGAGTTCTTTCTGATGTAGGGGGTAATGGTTTAGTGCACTCGAATTAACTCGAGCGCACAAGTTAGGGAGTTAAATTTTGCTCCCACTGCAAAATATGTTTTTACACAGTGGAGCAAGTTGGAATCTCTGTAAATACTATTGTCATTTAGCTACTTCTCTCGCTAATTTCACAGAAGTGCTGCCAGTGCTCAGTGGTATTTACTTAATCATCAAATGCAAGTCTTCTTAATTTAAACAGTTATATTTATCATTTTATTGCATCGCTAAATATAACATTTACATGATTAACTGCATAACCCATTGATTTCATTTCTTATAAGTACTTCAGATTGTTTTAAGCCTTTTAACAGCACTTCTCCAATGAATTTTTCAATCAAGCCTACTCTAAACGTTAAGGATTAGTTCTTCAATAGACATCAGACTAGTGGGATAAGAATCAGCTTTTAACTGCCAAAATATTAATTCCTTTGTCCTCTTTACTGACTCTCTCTAAATCCAAGAAAACTCATTCAACCCGAAACGTGTCTAAAGTATCCTCAAAGTTTGCTTCCAAGCTTGCTTCTATTTGATCTAAGTCAAGCGTGTATTCCAGTATTAAAGATGTTTTAAGTATAAAATTAAACATGAAAAACTGGAACTGAGAGAAAATTAGAACTGTATACTTAGAAAACCGAAAGTTTATCTGAGTGTAGAAATAACCCTTTAATATTTGTTTTGAGGCTTAATAAATATGATTTTAAATAGTTTTGATCAACAATGTTTGTTATTTGTTATCTCCTTAATTATTTAATCGTAACTGCCACTATGACTTCCATTTCAAATTTTTCATATGTAAAGAAGAAACATTCTTCGCATTCGCTTTCAATATTAAACTGCGGAAAATATGCTGCAAAAAATTGCTAATTTTAATATCTTTAAATACAATTTTAAATTTCATTTGTCTCCCTTTTTTTCATTTTTTCATCACCCTAAGCCCTTATAAGATCCTATCCTGCAAGATCGTAGTGGTTAGATATTAACCTAATATGCGCATAATGGTAATATTAAAAATTAATTAGTTATTTCTAAAAGTTTTAACAGTTGGTGAACGTTTTCTTTTTTTAAAATTTGCCATTTTAATATTAAAATGGACAATGCAAGTTTAAAATCAGGTCTTAAATAAAGTAGTTAAATTTAGTTATCAGGTCTTAAGTTTAGTAGTTTAGCGGATATTTAACTTTATTCTAGTGTTCATGGATTATTATTTCATTTCTTAGAATTACATTCATAAAGGAAATAACTTCCATTTTTTTGCACTTTTAACGTTATGAGCAATTTATACAAGAAGAAATAAATACTTTTAAATTGTATGAGATCTTAAAGGAAATATGTGATCAGACGAACATTGATAAAGTTGAAGCAAAACTGAGTCAATAAAATTTTCCATGACCCCATATGATCCTCCGCCTTTTTATTCTTTTTTTCATTCTAATTCTGCACCTATTTATTTATAATTCACTCGTTTCGAAGAACATAAACGTTACGAAACTTACCAATTTAAGAGTATAGTTTCTAAATGCACAATTTTGAAATGACACAATGGATACTTTTAGAAAAATAACTGGGTACGTTTTGATAATTTAAAGCCTTAGCTAACACTTTAGTTTTAAAATAGTACTTGTTTTTAGCAACATGAATTTCGAGAATGGTACCATTGAGCTGGCAGCTTTTGTCTTTTTGAAATGAAGTATAGAGGAATCAGTATAAGTCTTCATAACCGATTTGCCGTTTGCCAAGTGAGCTCATAGTTTCTAAGAATATCACATTTGTAATTACATTTATTGGCACTTTTGTTACGATCATTAATTGCGTTTAAAATCTGCAAGATTTCAACGCTATTTAAAAATTTCTGGAGAAACAGCTTCACGAAATATGTTGACAATGAAACAGTTATCAATGTTTTTCTTTTTGAAAAAAAATGGTATGTTTTAAATATGAAACGTAGGTAAGTAAACCTAATTTTTGTTTTCCTACCAGTGTGGAAATTTTTCACAAAAAAGCACCAATGACATTACCCATAACACAGAGATGCCAACTGCTCCGAACGAGCCAAAATAATAAAAATAGCGGTAACTAACTATAAAATAAATTTTGCAAATATTTGACTATGTTTGCTTGCTTTTTAAAAGGTATAACATGAAATAACTATTACAAAGTAGTGAATTATATAAGCCTACAAATTATTTAGAAATAGTTGTTGATAAAATTCTACTAAATTCAATTTATTAAACCAAGAATCACAATTGATAAATTACCACTTGAAAATATTTATTTGCCGCCTGGAGGAAGTTGGCATGTCTGATATATGATTTTTCTATGAAAATTATCTACCAGTGGTGGTAAACTAAAGCCGGAATTTTTAGAAGGAGAAGAATTTTGTAACTGAGCTTCAAATTATAAAAGGTCAGGTATAAAACCCGCTACATGTATATAATTTAAATAGATCAGTTAACTTTTGTAACTTATCCATTCAATATTTATATGTAGTGATGAAATACTATTGATACTACTGAATACTACCGAAAAGTAAGTATTACTGAATAGTTTGCAAATAAGAATAGATTTACGTCTGTTATACAGCTATAAATGAAATTGTTTAACTACCAGTTCTTCGTGGATGACGACTAAATACGGCGCTCGTACACAAAATTCATCGTGTTGATACTGTCTAAATACGGCGCTCGTACATGTGGATGCCTGCTATTTACGATGATCGCACACGCGGGTCATCGCGAGGATGCCTGATAAATACGGTGATCATAACGAAATAGTTCAGAGTTTAAAATAACATGCACAATTTACTTATGTACTGATTAAATTGAAACAAGTTTAGCCAATGGTCACGAAGAAAAATTTTTGAGAAAATTAAGAATTTATTCAAAATTTTTTTCTGAAAAAAAATTTAATTTCAGAAAAAAATAGAAATACTAAAATTATAATCGGAATTTTGAAAACTATGATGATAATTTGATCTGTTTAAATAACAAAAATTTTAAGAAGTTTTCAACAGGCAACAGAGATTCGCACTAGAAAACTTCACCGTATGTATACGACTTCTTTTTTAAATTAACGGCACAGATAAGACAGCTGCGCCATTATAAACTAACATTCCAACAGTAGTTGAAGGATCTAGCTTATCAATCAAATTTTATGCCATTATTTTGAATATAGTTCGATGTAAAATTAAGTGGTAATAAACAAAACACGTATCCACATAATTGCAGATTTTGAAAAAAAATTGCGTGATATTTTAAGTGGTGCATTTGAAGTGGTAGCATTTGAAGTGGTAGTGAAATTCATTAGTTCTATCGATTTCTCATGTTTATAAACTAATTTTAAGATCATTTTCTAAACCAAAACCAAAAAGAAAATAATAATTATATAATTACTCGATTTATTATTACTCGATTTATATATTACTCGATTATATTAATTTATCGATGATGTTTTTGAACTCTTAACTAAACAAACAAGATGGTTTATCCAAAATAAGACAAAACATCCTGATCTCGACATTGATTATTTAGACCATCATATTGCAAAGCTAAATCGCAATTTTTTTAAGCAATCCATTAACTTGTGATACTGCAGGATTTAATTAAATTTTTACTTTTGAAAAATTGAAAGAAGACATAAACCTCAGGCCAACGTCAGCTTATTTTTTTTAGAGAAGCATCTTTATCCAAAATTTAAAATCTTTAATTTTCTTTTCACTCAAAATTGCATTCCAGTCACCAGAAAGAGCTACCTTAAATTTAAAACTTCAAAATGTATGAGAAAAGGGCCAATAACAGCCGCAAGGGCCCAGTTAAATTTTGATGATAATGCCAACTGTTCCACCTTCTGCAAACGTTACAATGACATGGTAGGAATTAAGAATAAGTATTTCTGAATAGGCCCACTCTTAAAAAGTGTCGCCGAGCAATAACTGAAATTAAGTTGTATTTCATATGATACTTTAAATACTTCATATGTAGTGGTGGAAAAATTATTTAAAATGAAAAATACAGGAGTAAAATTTGCTTTAACCCGTTTTGTCCCGAATTTATATATTGAAATGATACAAAAAGTGGTTTTATGGAAAAAGTGGTATAATATATTCTCGAAATTAATTGTTTTTTTTACTGTTAGGGCATTCAAAGAGTCTTAGATCAAAAAGTACTTGCTCCTTACAATTCTAGATCTAATCAGAAATTACTAAATCATTGTGGTATCTGAGAATCTTTTAATTCACCCAGATAAATGAAAATGCAGAAAAAAGTTTCCCACCACAATGAATGTTTTTGAAAAAAGGAACTGTCCTAAATATATGACGCTGGGCGTTAACCGGTTAATTTCATTAACTCTAGACATTATTAACCCTTTAACGGACAGATTTTTTGAAAAAAACGGCCAAAAAAATTTTTACGTAAAAAAACACACTTTAGAACATTGTCTTTTCTTCTGTGGGGCAATTTTGATATACTGCGCTTCTGCTCCATGGAAAAAAAGGTATATTTAGAGATGCCAACTGCCCCGGATACGCCAAAATAATTAACACTAGGTTTACGGGACACGTCATTTTGACGGATTTCGACTTTTGCAAGGAAAATTATAAAACCCGTTTGAATTTTTATTTTATCTCTTGTAATCACTTTTAACCATTGATCGAAGTAAATATATATTAAATGCTATTTACCTCAAAAGCGCTTAAATATTGAAATTCTCTATGTGGTATACCTATGTCTGCGGATATGCGTCAATTTGACGCGATCATAATTTAGATAAAAGTTTAAGTAAACAAGCAATTATCACCTCAATAATAAATAGGAATGTACCGACAATACTTCGATTCGTTATCTCAAATAAAACAAGTGATAAACAACTGTTGCCGATAAGCAATAATAGAAAGAACAAACGCAGAATGTCAATTGATGTCAGAGTGTTAGATTTTGAAGGTTTCAGTTGCTTAGTTCGAGTATTAAAACATAAAATACTAGAGTATTTCATAAATATGTATCTCATATCTTCATTTTTTTTCTTATAGTATACATATATACTGGTTTCTAAGTGCAGAGATGCCAACTGCTCCGGACACGCGAAATTAATTTAAAAAAACGGTAAATAATAACAAAGTAAAATTTGAAATATGAAGTGGTGAATTATATAGGTCTACGAATTATTTAGAAATAGTGGTGGATAAAAATCTACTAAATTGGATTTATTAAATAAAGAATCACAATTCTTTCATACGTCAAATTGACGTGTGTCCGTAGAGATAGGTATATAAGAAACGTCCATAAACCTAGTGTTAAAAAAGCGTTAAATTACGACAAAGTAAATTTTGCAAATAATTGATTAGTTTTGCTTGCTTTTTAAAGGGCATAGCATTATATAAGCACTATAAAGTGATGAATAATATAAGCCTACGAATTATTTAGAAATATTGGCGGATGAAAATCTACTAAATTGAATTTATTAAACCAAGAATCACAATTTATAAACTGCCATTTTATGATACATATTTGCTGTCGGGAGCAAGGTGGCATCTCTGTATATGTTATTCTTGAAAAAATTAGTGTTATAACTTACAATCCCATGTAAGTGATAAATATCAATGAAATGATTTTTTTCTTAGTTTTCACATTATTATTTTCAATTCTGAATTATATTCGAGTGTAAAAAATTATAGCAGCATAAAATACAACGGCGCTCGAATTATCTCGAGCGTGCATAGTTTGGCCTGTTTAGCGTGCTCGAATTTCCCGGGGGGCACAAGTTAAGGCGTTAAGTTGCATCCAGATAATTTAAAATGTATTATTAATAACGCGAGTTTGGCTTTATTTTTGACTATAACATTTATCGATAACTAGCCAAATTTCGCATATATCTTCCCAGTCTCCTTAGTATTCGTTAGCAACTATGAATTTAATGGTAATTTGGATTTCTTGGCATTAGTCTGGAAGGGGGGCTTGGATGCCCGATAGCCTTTCAGTTCTACTTTTGAGACTGTTATAAAATTGTAATATAAAATCAATACTTAAAAAAATACTTCGTCTTGAGGGCCAGGATACATGATAGCCACAGATTGGCCATTGATGGCGTCACTGAAAAACAAGAAACGCACTCTCTGCCTTTAATTTGCTTAGTTTCTCCAAGCAGGCTTGCTGGTAAAGGTAAGTAGCATTAGAAACAACAACAAACTTCTTTATCTTTGGACAAATGATTGATATCTATTTTATTTTGTTATATAGTTAGTTTTGAAGCTTTAAAGGGTGCCCATATTTGTTATTCTTAAAAACTAAGTCTAATAAATGTTTTTTTTTGTTTCATCATAACTCAACATTATCCCGATATCGGTTCAAAGGATTTTCACTATTTCCTACTGCCATTTGAATAAGCCGAATCACCGAATCTTTCAAAATCCAACTTTCATTTCTTTAAACATGAAAAGTCTTAATGAGCTAAACAGTATGAAAATGAAAACAGCCTGGAAAATTCCATATCAAAGTGTATTGATTCAAATGTCATGGTTTCTTTAAGTCAGCAATCTGTGTGTTAAAATCTTGTTGGAAAGAGTATTTTGAAACAATAAAGCATATTTTGCTTACATAAACAGCGTTTGAAAAAAAATGAAGTTTCTTCTATTCACTTATGCATCTGATTTATTTATCGCATCCACCTACAAAATAATTAAATTTGGTCAACACCAAAAGTTTCATGCTCTATCTATCACCTACATTATTACGGGCATAGCAAAATAATATTGTTAGTTCTATTCCATTTAAATCAAAGTATTTCTTCACCATTTCAAAATTATTTTGTTGCTTCGAAACAGGCTAATCATAAAAAATTGAGCAGTGGTAAATCAGGGAATTGAGGGTTCGCCTCGCAATGAGGTGAACCAGGTTTCAATTACAGCGGTGGCAGGATGGTGCGAATTATGCTTCCGGCTCGCACTGATCACAGCGCGGACGTAAAACATGCTGAGTGATAGTGGTTAAAATTCCCTTGACGTCGGGCTGACCGAGGGTGGTATAAGTGGATTTCCTCTCCATGTAACGCAAATGCAGTTTAGTTTCATCAAAAAGCCATCTACGAAGTCTTGTTTGTCTCAATGCCTGATCCAGAAGTTCCCTTGTCTACTGGGTTGGGTTCAAAATCACTAGGTTAGGGAGTTGGACATTGATAACAGCAAACTCACAATTGCGTCAGCTGTTCAATGCCGGCTCTAAAATAAATTAAAATCATAAGATATCATTTTATCTGTGAAATTGAAGAGCTTATAATATATTTTTATTTACTCTTTCCAACACTAGTTAAAACTTCCTGCTTTTCAAACACTCTTAAAATTTGATAAGAAAATAAAATAAAGTGAATTCATTTCATTTAAATGTTTAATTCAAGTACTAAAGCGAATTCTATTGATTTGATAATTACCATCACTTCGTAATTAAGCAAAGACAATAGCAGAAGTTCATTTTTCTAAATATCTCTAACATCATTACGGCCGTAGCAAAATAACCATTTTAGTTCTATTCCCTTCCCTTCGAAATCGCCTTTCATTAGAATCGCAGTAATCAAAAGTGACATCGAGTATTGCCGTTGTAACCTCTTAACGACAAGAATTCCCTGAGGATTACGGAAGTGACACTAAGAGCTACGCCCTCACATTAGAAAAAGGGGGGAAAAGGGAAAAAATTTCACTCCGGCATTTTCCATTCAATATTTTTTTTCCTCACACCACTTATTGGTCGACTCTGATCTTTTGCTAAGATCTTGAAACGCAGCTATTTCCTTATTCCGAAGGCAATTACGGAATTATTAGCTTCTAGAACAATAAAGTAAATTAGCACATTCGAAATAATAACATTTCGATGGGTTATTTGCTTTAGTTTTATTTCAGTAAAGTTGCTGTTAAACTGTATGTTTCAAGAACAAACCTATGAAAAATATATGCTTATTTTATATTTTTTATTTTATTTTTAGTTTGTTTTTATTGTTTTGTAGTTGAATACAACGAAAAATTTTAATAATTAGTTTTTAAGACAGCCTCTTATGTGATTTATCATTTCTTCGTTTTTATCTTTTTTGATTCTAAGTCAGTGATATGGCTCTAAGGCAAATAGTTAAAATTTTGAAAAACAGAGGGTAAATAATTAGTTGCAGTTTAAATTATTTTTTTATCTATCATGCTCTCATTTGATTTTGCGTACACAATCAGCAATATATATATATATATATATATATATATATATATATAGTTCAAAATGAAGATAAAACAAAGGAAAATTACAGATATTTGAAAAAAAAGGGGGGGGGGGAAAGAAAAATAATAATAATAAAAAAAAAACAAGCAACTGGGAAGAAAGAAAAAAAATGATAAAATTTTTTTAAAAAATCAGGAAAATTATAAATATAATCTTTTTATCAGACCACTCGATTATATCCGCAAATAAAAGTGCTTTCTGATATTGTATCAATGTAGCCAATGCAAAATATAATAGTACAATAGTGTGAGGAGCACTCAAAAAAACTTTTTTACAAAAATTGCAACAAATAAAATGGAACAAAATAGGAAAAATAACACGCTAAAACAGAAAATAAAAGAAAAGAAAAAGAAAAAACAAAATTAAACAAAATCTATAAAGCGAGTGGCGAATTTAAATGTACTTACATGAACGGGAAATTTTTCAAGAATGATTTAAAAAATATTTTCGTTACAAGATTGCCAGATTGCAAAAGATGAAAACAAAAGCGCAAATTGAGCGTAACTAGAGGAGTTTTGTTTCAAAGTGCCGTTTTTACTGCATTGCTGAAGTGCGTTTAGACTGTTTTTCATAATTAATATATATATATATATTGCAATTAGAGCGTCAGAAAAAAAATTAAAGAGACACAGGTGTCCGATCTGTAACAAAGGGTTATGTTGTTAATCTGTTATAAACGTTTTTGATAATATTTAGTTTTATAAATATATCTATATTAAAATTGTGCAGTAAATTTTAATTTCGTATTCTAAGAAACTTAAATAATAAGGTCAATCTCAAAACACTAAAATTTGATTTCTTAAACAGCGATATATTAATAGTTAAATATTTATTGTTAAAAAAATAACCCAAAAGAAAAACTGTCTGATGCTTACAAATACTGCTTAACATTAATAATTTTTGATGATAAAAAATTAAATTATACGCAAAAACAGAAAAAAATAACATTTTCTGTGTGTATGTGTGTTATGACTTCTATAATGAGGTCATTTTTCAAGCACTTTGCCATTGCAAATTATTTCTTCACATATTTATTTAAAAGTTTCGCTTGGAATAGTTTGAACTTATTCTGCATAAACTTTTGGAAAATATTTATTTTAATTTTTTTTTCAACGTTTAAGCATATTTGTAGTTTTCTTGCCTCTAGAGTTTAGCGCTATATCGCATGCCTCATTTCAATTAAGGCTGCGCCGATGGAAGCAGTCACGGATTTCTAGCACTGCTTTTAATTACTTTTGCAAAGAAGGTGAGGTGCTATTAGCATAAATATAAAATGATTTTCACAGGAGCTCTAAATTTTTAATGCTATTGGGCGTGTGAGAATATAGTTACTCCTCTCTTCAGGTTCTGAGTGAAGTATAAAATTACCGTCCGTATTCTTCCATCTTTGAATAAAGTATAAAATTATTCTAATTAAAAGGAAGCTCAAAGTAATACTTTTTGAAAACTACTTTTTCTTAATGATTGGTTCGATGAAAGCAATTAACTGATCAGCGAAAATGATGGTGGAAATTTTACGAAGTATTTTCACCAAAATTATGATATTTTGATCAGAAACTGCTAAGTATGTTTGCATTCCTTCAACATTTATAATTGCGAAGCAAACATTTACTGGGTAAAAAAAAATTGAAAAAAAAAAAAATACAAAGATTTAAATTTGAAAAGCTTATACTTTGTTTTCAAAATTTGAATTTTATACAATTATTAAGAACCTTTCCCTTTTAAACTATATTTCAATTTTCTACTTTTCAATTTTTTGTACGGTACGTGAAAAAAATGAAACACCCTGATTAATTTTAGATTTAATGATAGAATTTTCATTAGCTTGGACTCAATCTTAATAGTTCGAAAGGGTGAACTCAAAAATGCTCATTAATTAGTGAAGAGAATATTTAAAACGTTCACGCCGAGGTGACCCAATGGTAGGTCACGCTAGATTTTCTCATCTTGGTGGCGCACCGGAGTAAAAACTGGTAACAAATAAATTTCATTTTTTAGTTTTTTTCCGGGAATAATAAAAATCCCTAACTACCAATTGATCTTAACGGATGCAATTTTTATATTGAATTGTTACTTCGCCGTGATAAATTTCCTTACAATGAATTGTTATTGTTGAGAATAGATTAACTCCTCCCGAATATTATCAAATATTGAAGTAATTCTTTTACCAGTATTTTCTCTTTTCCCGTACCAGTATTTTCACTTTTCCCGGCGTGAACGTGTTAAGTTGCGAAATGAAACACGAAAATGTACTTTCTTTGAATAAATATACCTTTTTTTGACACTTTATGATTTCTGACCTCCAAAATAGAGGAGGTGGCAGCAATTTGGGAAGAATGGTTCTCATAGTTCTGTTAGGAGAACGATCCAAAATTTGGATCTCTTAATGCTGATCAAGAAACACGAAGAAATTTCTGTTGATTTTAAAAACATTCGTTAATTCGCGTTATATGCATTTACATGATATTTATTATTTTCAGCAAATTCTTGAGCGATGATACTTTGTTGATGATGATGATGATGATATTTTGTTTTACAATATGCACTAATCGAATAATTTTTGAAGAAATTTTAACTGTTTTGCGTTTTAAAGAGTTTAATTTTTTACCTATTGTGTATGTACAGTGCTCAAAAAATAAATGAATCAACCTAAATAACTTTTGATCTAATGATCTGATTTTCACATACTAGAACTCAATCTAGGTTTAGAGAGGGTAACCGCAAATTTGCTAATTAGTTAATGATGAGTTACGAAATCAGAGACAAAACGTACTTTCACTGAATAAATTTGTATTTTTTATGGTGGATAATGTTTTATGTCTTACAAAATAAAGGGGATAGCCGCAAATTGGAATAAATGCTCCCATTATCTCGGTCAGACAATTGGTCAAATGCTTGGGCCAATAAATGTTAATTTTATTTTCTGCGTATTTCACCATATTTCAAGAACGTTTACGCTATTTGAAAAATTTTGCTCTGTATTATAAAATTTCTTTACTCAAAGATAATTCTACTCAGAAATTAATTTTTAATAATTATTCTTTGTTTTCGATCATTTTATTTAATAACACTAGATAAGATTTTGAACAGTAAGGTATAAAACATTTTGCATTATTTTAGAGTATGTAATTTTATAAGGCAAAATTTGAGCAAATTTGAAAATTTTATTTTTTCATTATATATATATACACAGGCACACAGTGTTTCTATTGAAAGGATGCAATACACTTTTTCAATTCTCAATAAAAGAAAGTAATCGCTATTTCACAATCTATTTGACTATTGAATACGTCCAGGATCCTCTATTAAGTACTAACACCAAAACAATAGTGATTTCAATAAATTTCCTTCAAAGTTTTGTTAACCATTACCCTTGCTGTCAATAGTGCTAATTTTCAAAACACAAAAATGTGTAAAACCTGATTTTTGATTTTTTATTAATAGAAAAAAAGTGAAACGAAATTTTGGTCTCAATATTGGAATGAACGATACAGTTTAAACGTTCTAGTGAGTGTAAAAATAACGTGGTTGTCTATAAAAACCAAACTTGACTGTTCGCATCGGTCGTTAAAATGGAAAGGTTTCACTTGAGGGGGGGGGGTGCTACGGAGCTTAGACTGTTTTGACAGCAGTTAATAGAATGAATAGTGTATTGTAGTTGAGATGCTCTTAAGTAGAAATTTTTTTATTACGTCATAAGAATGAAATTTACAGCTTTGCTGTTTTCCTTTATTTGAAAGTGTTCATCGTTATTATTGCAACACTGTGTTAAAGAAACAAATTAAACTTATTCACTATTGACCTCGCTCTTACGATAACAATGTAGATAACACATGTTTAGATTTTAAAACCCGATTGTTTTACTTAATGACCGGAACCAAAAATTGGTATATAAATGGAAAGCACCTACAGGGAAAGAGGGAGGTACTTATTCTTTTTGATCAATGGGTATTTCTTTCTATTGTCTTCCACTTTAGATTTATATAAGCACTGTGCTCTGATTTCAAATTCAAATATGATTGATATATTATCAATATTTACAGTATCAATATTTTATGGGAATACATTCTAAAAAAACAGCAAATAAATCATGGAATTAAAATATTTATGCTACCACTTTTTCCTCTTTAAAAAAATAGCTGACCGTGCTTTTTACAATTTTCTGAACAAAAATTTTCGGATGAAGATTTTAGTCAGGCACGACATTAGAAAATGCGACCTTTAGCAGTACATTCTCAGAGGAAATGACATTCTTTAGCTCATAGTTATAGTTCGTTCACCAGGAGTTGGCACTTGGCTCCGCCTTCATCACGTGGTATCGGATGATACTATTTCGCTATTTTGGGGAGATGGATGTGAACAAGGCTGCTATTTGGCGATCGTATGACAAAAATATTTATTTCGATGTCTTCATGTGCATATTTTGAACATGTGCATTTTATTTCATAAACTTCTTGATATTTCTCTCTTTTTATTGAATAGTTTGTTCTTTTTGAGATATTTTGCTAGGAAAAAGTTATTAACCCCTTGGGGACGGGTGATTCAGAAAAGCATTCGTACAAAATCAGAATCTAGTTGCAATTAAATAAAAAACGGTAACTTAAATGTAGTCGTTACTAATTTGACAGACTTACTTTGCTTTTATTTTAATTATTGTTAGTTTAATCATATATATAATCAATGTTAATTCAAAGTATAACTAAATAGTTTTATTTTGAACAAAGTAATGGTGAATTAAATAAATCAAAAAATTATAACTCCGCCCACAAATAAACTGCTAAAGAAATACTTTGATTACCAGTTTTATCTTCTTACCCTGATTGATACGGTTTTTTGCTGTCACGTATTTGTGACAGTCGGCGCGAAAGGGTTAAACATAAATTAGCTAGAATAACGAAAGGTATAATAGCTGATGATAAAACGAAGTAAGTGACTGAAAAAGAATTCACTGTTTGTATTTGGCCATCACCTTCTATATCAGAAAACCTCCACACGGTATCTTATTAGTAGTCTGTGCAGACTGTTTAAAAAGTGAACAGTTTGAGAGCATGAAACCAAATTCTATTTTAAAAGTGACTGAGAGGAGTTTGTCATATATATTTGAGAATTGAATCTGTAGTGGTAGACAAGTAAATAAGACAAACTAATCATATTCAAAAATTATAAAAAAATTTTAGACATATATTTGCTAACACTCTATTATTTTTACTAGATTTTTTATTAAAGGGATCTTTGGTAAACTGGTTTGCCTTCATAGTGGTCTGACTGGACTACCTATAAAACACCGTGTGGAGGCTTTGCGCACATTAGAGGTTATCTCGATTTCAAGCGGGGAAATGCTTTTCTCTTACTTCCCCCCGCGGAAATAAACTCTGCGTCCGAGGAGGTGGAGCCAAGCACCAACTCCTGGTGAACGAACTATACAGAGGTTCTAACTTGCTCCAGACAGTGGATGAATATTTTTGAATGGTAGATATTTAATTTAGTAAATTTAATTGATAGGTTTTTTACTCCTCAGTACTTCTAAGTAATTCAAAGACTTATGTGATACGTCACTCTATTACCATTAGTCCCGTTGATTCTTTAATACGTTCACGCCGGGTGTTGCGCCTGAAAGCGGGATGGAAGACAGAAAATACTGGTAGAAGAGCTATTTCAAAATTAGATAATATTCGGGAGGAGTTAATCTATTCTCAACAATAACAATTCACTTTAAGGAAATTTATTACGGCGAAGAAGCAATTCAATATAAAAATTGCATCCGTTAAAAACAATTGGTAGTTATGGATTTTTATTATTTCCGGAAAAAAAACTTAAAAATGAAATTTATTAGTTACCAGTTTTTACTCTGGTTTCGCCGCCCGATGAGACAATCTAGCGTGACCCACCGGTGGGTCACACCAACGCCTCCTTTAACTGAAAGCCTCCACACGGTTTTTTAAAGGTTGTCTGAACAGACCACTGTGAAGGATATCCATTTACCGAACGAGTCATTTAATACAGAATATAGTTAAAAGAAGAAAGTGGTAGCAAATATATGACTAAAAATTTATTTTATTTATGAATATTACATACCTGCCAACTTTTAATCCTTTCAACGATGATATTCCCCAGTGGTAGTAAAATGAAATGCAAATTAAAATTTTAGGCAGAAACATTTGCTGTATTATGAACAAACTTATACGGATTACTAGAGCAGTATTACATATTAATGTATATGCTAATTATTTTAAAAATAGTGGTGAATTAAAAATATTATAAATTAAGTTTAAAAATGCAAGGAATATATAGAAAGCATACATTTTACTACCACTTTAAATATAGAAATAAAATTTTACGCCAAATGCATACCTGCCAACTTTTGACCCGTTCCATTATATTTTTTTCCAGTGGTAGTAAAATAGAATTAAAATTTCAATTGTAAGCAAAAAATTACGTTATATTTTAAAAAGCTTCAGGTGACAACCATGATAGTAACGCATATTAATGTATATGCTTAATTTTTTTGAGAATAGTGGTGATCAAAATCATTTAAAAAATAAGTTTATAAAAGAAAAAAATGGTATATATTTACTACCACTTTAAATATAAAAATAAAATTTTACGCCAAATGCGTAAAAGTTGGCAGGTATGATATTATTGGTTTGACTTACTCACTTGTCAACCACTACAGATTCAACTCTCAAATATATAAGATAAATTTCTCTCAATTACTTTTATAAAAGGTTTTGGTTTCACGCGCACAATTGGTTCACTTTTTAAACAGTCTGACCTGCCAACTTTTAATCCTTCCAAGGATGATTTTTTCCAGCGGTAGTAAAATATAATTTAAACTACAATTTTACTCAGAAACATTCGCTGTATTTTGATCTAACTTATGCGACTTTCTACAATAGTATTGCATTTTAATATATATGCTTAATTTTTTAAAAAATAGTGGTGGATCAAAAATATTATAAATTAGGTTTATGAATGCAAGGAATATATCGAAAGTATACTTTTTATTACCACTTTAAATATAGAAATAAAATTTTACGCCAATTGCTTAGAAGTTGGCAAATATGAGTCTGCGCGGACTACTTATAAAAGACCGTGTGGAGGCTTCTTGATGGAGTAGGTGATGGTCACGCCGACGTGAACGTGATAAGTTAACAAAGTTAACTGAAGGCTTGTGAAGTTTAGTTTGCAGTTCTTTGCCGTTTTTGAAAATATTTTCTCGAATCCGGAGCTGTTTGTATCGCCGTGGTTGCTTAACCCTTTCGCGCCGACTGTCACAAATACGTGACAGTATGAAACCGTATCAACCAGGGTAAAAAGATAAAGCTGGTAATCAAAGTAATTCTTTAGCGCAGTTTATTTGTGGGCGGAGTTATAATTGTTTGATTTATTTTATTCACCGTTACTTTGTTCAAAATAAAACTATTTAGTTATACTTTGAATTAACATTGATTATATGCATGATTAAACTAACAATAATTAAGATAAAAGCAAAGTAAGTCTGTCAAATTAGAAACGACTACATTTAAGTTACCGTTTTTTATTTAATTACATCCTGATTCTGATTTTGTACGAATGCTTTTCTGAATCACCCGTCCCCAAGGGGTTAAAGAACAGTGTTCGTTAAATGTTTGAAAGTAATTAATTATACATGCCTAGTGTTAGTAAAATTTGTTGAATTAGCGTTATTACACAAAAGGAAAAGGGTTAAAAGGTGTTTGGCATAGATTGGTTCTGATGCTATCTTACCTATGATTTTGATTTTTTAAGGAATTTACTACATTAAAAATAAAAAAAAAATTCGATAATGTTACTTATATTTGCTTGCCGTTTGCATCTACTTTCTTCTGCCATTTTTAAAGCTTCGAGAGTTTAAGGTGAATAATTAAGAATCTAATCCTAATTAGAAAATAGAATAAGATGGAGCATATTTATTGCATCCTTGTCATTCGGCAAAAGTACCAATGGTATCGTACCAATGCTTAAAGTACCAAAGCTATCTTAACAATGATATTTATTTTTTAGGGAATTTACAACATTAAGAATAAAATTTTTTGTCGATAATGTTACTTATATTTGCTTGCCTTTTGCACCTACTTTCTTCCGTCATTTTTGAAGCTTCGAGAGTTTAAGGTGAATAATTAAGAATCTAATCCTAATTAGAAAATAGTATAAGATGGAGCATATTTACTGCATCCTTGTCATTAGGCAAAATTTAATGTTTTGAGGTATATATTACATAAAATGCAATGAATACTGAAATATATGAAAAAATATATATATATATTCTGAATAATCATTAATGCTATGATAGTCATGAGATCAATTTTGTAATTTTAAACAATTCAGTATTTTCTTTGCCCGGAAATTATAAATCTAAAGTAATATATCTAATCCACTCTGAAACAATCATTTATAAAGAATGCTTCAAATTAGGACTGTCACGGCATTTTTTACGTTGAAACATTAAATGAAGAAGAAACAAAGTACGCATGAGATTAAAATCATAAATCAGTTTTTAAATTATGTGAAATTAATTAACTTATCTTTTTTTTTACAACAGATTTTATAATTAACTGCATCTTTCGAGTTTTTTTCAGTTTCCTGAATTTTGTCTTTCATAATAATTAAAATCAATTAATATAAAAGAACGAGATATTTTTCTTAGGTAGATAAAAATGTTATCAATCATGACGAGGAGTTTTCTTTAAGTGTGTGTTTGGTTTTGAATTTTGGAATCTTCTTAGATTTTATAGTATCCAAAAAAGTGTACTTGAACTATTTATATTAAAACTAATAATTCTCATCAGCAAAATAAAAAACAACAATATAGTTATTGGACTCGTTAAAAATTTCAGAATGATTTGTTTAAACAAAATTAGTAAAGATCACGGGGGGGGGGTAGTTTATGTTCATCAAAAATTATTTGAAGAAAAAACGATTTGGCATGCGAAAATGCAGGTTTTTTTCCCCAATGCGGTCAATCTTCACTGTGTAATAAGTCTCAGGGAGAACTGATTTTTCATGTTATTGATTTGTCAAAACTTAATAATCCTCAAAATGCAACAGATGACGACCCAATCATCCAATCATCATTTTTGTGAAAACTTCTGATTATCTATCATTTAATTTCTACAAATTTATAACTGCATCCTCACACAAATCCAAATTAAAAGCTTTTAAATTATCGATTGTGATAGCAACTCGCATTTTGCTTCGACAAGGACAAAAATAAATCATGAAGTATTTTTGCTCTCTGTTAATAAAACTTCTATTCCTAGTTTTTATGTAAGGATAGAAATTCCGACAACCACTTTTTATGTGTTTTCTTAATCTGGGACCAGATGTACCCCACATGGTTTGATAAGGTTGCTCAGTGAATATTTTTGAAAATCTTGCTATCACTTTCTATTTATTTTCCAAATTTCCTTAAGTATACCAGGCTTTCGACTGCCTGGAATTCTTTTTTAAAGTGGTAGCAAATGTGAAATCTAGATGTATTAAGCTACCGATAGATATTTAATTCAAAGGAAATATATAAGTGCGCAAAAAAAAGTAACTTCGGAATATAAATTTAAACACGAAACCGCCCTTATGCTTATGCTCGACGTTGCTAAGGCCTTCGACCGAGTATGGCATGAGGGACTTATCGTAAAACTACATAAAATAAATATTTCATTATTACTTCAATTAACTCTTTCCTTATTGATAGAAAGTTCAAAATTAAAATCGATAGCTCGTTCTCAGCTTATAAAAACATTCAAGCCGGAGTGCCCCAAGGTAGTATCCTCGGGCCACTACTGTACATCTTATACACAGCTGATTCGTTTGGATTAATAACGACAATCAAAACGAATTCACAGCCTTATATGCCGACGATACAGCAATTATCACGAAATCTATGAGCCATTTACAAGCCTTCAAATAAATGCAAAAGAAGATCGACAATATCGAAAAATGGTGCTCACAATGGAAGATAAAACTACACCCGGATAAGTGCCAAATGATTATTTTCAATAGTAAAAAGAAAGGTAGAATTATTCCTGATATTGTCCTCTACAAGCAAATCATTAAATCCACAAAGAGTGCAAAATATCTAGGAGTCACTATCACCTCTAATTTAAGTTGGAAACAACACATAAATAATATTATTAAAAAAGCGAATGGTGCCTATTGGGCCCTAAACTCCATATTAAACTCGAAGTTATCTTTAGACTTAAAATGCAAACGCACTGTCTGTCTAATGGCAATTAGGCCAATCCTAATCTATGCCTGCCCGCCATTAACACTCTAAGTGATCATTTAAAAAATAAACTCTCTATGGCAGAAGGGAAGATTATTAGAAGACTCGTCCGCGCACTTAAATGCATTAGCAATAATAGTATACAAATGGATCTTAAAACTGATGACATCAACGTCTATATAAAAAATTTAAATAAAAATTTCTACGATGAAGCAGAAACCTGTACCACCAGTAATTTTAACTCACTCCTAGATATAGAACTGATTGACGACAATACTAAATTTAGCCCAGGTGCCCAATAAGATCAAAACACTAGGACTAGGACTAAATTTAGCCCAATCATTGTCTTTTTCCTTAGGGATATGGTGTTGCCTTAGCACACGAACCCCCCTCTCGATTTTTTGGTGCTAAGCACCCCCTCTTCCTCCCATCTCCATTCCTCCTCACTACTCCTCATCATCGATTTATTACTACAGATGAATCGGTTAATGCTACTTCGCTGCAGCGCACCGAGATTTATGTGATTTCTACCATTCTACCATAACTTCGGAATAATTTCGTAATTTACATCTGAAAGATAAGTTTAATCATTTTTCAGTAGTTTTGAAAAATCTTATCTACCACTCATTTATTTTTTCCAGTTCGTGGGAACCCTGTATTGTATACGAATCAGTAAGTTTACGCAATGAATAAATTAAAAGCAGCACGATTTCCGACTGATGATTTTCAAAATTCTGTTTCTACTCAGGCCAAAATTTGCAATATTTTCTTTTTTATTCAAAAGATTGATTTTGCCTTTGTAGCTCACCCTTTTCGTCAGTAATTTATGCAATTTAGTTTCTGTGAATATTTTTGATCCCTATATAGAATGCAAAAGAAAATTATATATTTCTTTAAGAAAGTCATACAACTTTCATCTCATTATTTTCATGTCATTTTGTCTTTTACTTAGTTTTTGGAATTTTATTCATTAGAGAATGCTTTTTTGATCTTAGGAAGTTAAGGAAAACTTCGATAATTGATTTTAATTTTTAAATATATATATAAATATATATATAAATATATATTAAGCGTTAATATGCATCGGAATTGCAAGTTTTCCAAAGGTCATAGAAAAATTTTAAAGTAATTGCGAATTTGCGTTAATGCAATTAATATATCAGAGAATTGCCAAATTGAGAAAAACCACCGAGAATTTCCTTCAAATCTACCAGTAATTTTTCAGCTTCCTTTTTAATAAAAGAATACTATATCATACAAAGGCGTCTTTTCGGCCACACCCAACGTTCCTGCTCCTCCAGCCCAAGATGTATGAAATGTGCCGAAGGGCACTATTCATTCCAGTGCAGAAAGAGCCGATACTCCCCAGCTAAATGCTGCAACTGCATGCAAAACCACACCTCAAATTTCACTGGGTGCGAGGCCCGTCCCAGTCGAAAGAGGAAAACGACCAAGGACACGCATACTTCTACAGCCCACAGACTTGTTAGCCTCATCAGAGAACTTAAAGACTTGCTGAAGGACCAAGACGTACTGCATCTTCTCACAACTTTAATCCAGGGGAATTCCCCATACAACTGATGTAATACTGAATCAACTCATGCCTCACCTCATCATGGACTTATTATCTGATCCTAACTTAGAACTTTGAACTGTATATGAACCTCTGGACTAAATGCCAAAACAGTATAGATGAATCGGTTAGAAGCGCTTCACACCGAGATTCCACTCATATCAATCAATCAATCAAAACAAAGGCGTCTTGATTTTCATATCGGAAATGATTTGCTTAAGAAGCATGGGCAACAAAGTTGCCTTGCTTCAAGTAAATTAATACAGTTTGCTGCATGGTAAAATTTACCTCCTGCTTGCACGAGAAGACCGACCTTGAAATAAGGTATTACAGGTAAATGAATTTATCTGCAAGCTCCTCTGAATTTTCCGTAAGATTTTAATTTAATATTTAAGCTATCTAAACTTATACACAGGGCTACCAACTAATACGCTTTTCGAAAAATATATCATAGAATGGTAGACAATTTAAAGCTAAAGTTTTAAGAGTTTTTGGTAGCTTTGCCAACATGTTAAACGTTTCGCCAAGAAAGAGCTGGAACACAGAAACGATTTCTTTAATCACTTGCATCTTTTGGTGTGGAAAAAAAGCTTTAAACCAAATTTACAAAAAAAATTTAATTTACATTAAAGGATAAACTTAACTATCGCAGGAAGAAATTTTCCCTAAATCCGAAGAGCTTTAAAAGCCCCCGAACATTTTAAAATCAAAATCAATATATACACACACACACACACACACACATATATATATATATATATATATATATATATTATTAGGTTAGTGGAGGAGCGATATGTTTGGCCTGGTATAAAGAAAGATGTTAGGACATCGGCTTGCCAACGTTCTAAGGTGACACGTCCCACGCAGAGCAAGCTTGGTACGTTTGTTTCACCTAATGCCAGGTTCGANTGCATACCTGCCAACTCTTCCGGATTTTCCGGAAGATTTTATTTTCATATTTAAAGTGGTAGCAATACTCATGTTATTGCAATTAACTTTTTGAATTATAATGATAATTATAAATGAGTTTGACCACCACTACATATAAATAATTACAATAAATATATGAAAGCATAATAATCCTTGCACAAGCGAATTTCAACCAACGGGATCAAAATATAAATATATCATACCTGCCAACTTTTACGCATTTGGCGTAAAATTTAATTTTTATATTTAAAGTGGTTGTAAATATATACTATTTTTTCTTTTATGAACTAAATTTTTAAATGATTTTCACCACCACTATTCTTAAGAAAATTAAGCATATATATTAATATGTGTTACCATCATGGTAGGCAGCTTAATTTGCTTCAAATACAACGTATTTTTTTGCTTAAAATTGAAATTTTTATTCCATTTTAATACCACTAGGAAAAATCATAATGGAAGGGATTAAAAGTTGGCAGGTATGATATATTTTCGAGTCAGATGGCTTTTCGTTTATTGTTTTACAACCACTCTGAAAATCCATTCCATACCTGCCAACTCTTCCGGATTTTCTGGAAGATTTTATTTTCATATTTAAAGTGGTAGTAAATATATACTATTTTTTCTTTTATAATTTTAATTCTTAAATGATTTTGATCACCACTATTCTTACAAAAATTATGCACATATATCAATATGCGTTACTATCATGGTTGTCAACTTAAGTTTTCTCAAATACAACGTATTTGTATGCTTAAAATTGAAGTTTTAATTCCATTTTAATACCACTGGGAAAAATGATAGTGGAAAGGATTAAAAGTTGGCAGGTATGCCATTCTCGGAAAGAGTGAAAGTTGGCAGATATGGAATTGTCATTTTAAAACACTCCTGTGCATTTTTTTTATCTACCATTATTTTCTCAGCCTAAATTTCAATAAAGTAATACTATATCATTCCAATGACTTCATTTCATCATCTATTTTTGAATGTGTTAAGGAAGCATGGACAACAAGGTGACCATGCTTCAAGTAAATTAAAACAGTTTACTGCAAGATAAAGTTTGCCTCCTTTCTTCGCGAAAGGACCGTGCTTCAAATAGATAAGAATAATAAATTAAATTATTCTGCAAGCTCTTACGGATTTCCCGGAAGATTTCATACATAAGTTACCAAAACTTATGCATTGGTCTACCAACTACTATGCTTTTTGAAAAATATTTCATAGAATGATTGACAATTAAAAACTAAAGCTTTCAGAATCTTTAAAGTTTTACCAACATGTTAAAATCTTCACCGAGACAGAATTGGAACAGGGTTATGAGTTTTTAACCCTTTTGAAGGCCGTGGTAAGTATACTTACCACCACGTTTTACCACTTTTAATTTAGGTTTCCATTATTCAATAACTTCAGCTTTCTTGAAGTGAGTTTGAATAAAATTGGTAACCATTTGTCGCTTTTAAAAAACGTATAAAAGTTACAAAATGCGTAATTCCTTTTGAAGTTTGTAGCATTTAAGGAATTTATTTTATAAATAAAGAAAAATAAAAGTCAGTAAGTTCCTAATAGGTCATGTTAAATATATTTACCACCAAAAAAATGGCATTTTTATAAACTGAATGAGTTTTTTTTAATATCAATCACTGTTCTTAAAACAATTTAAATTCCAAAAATACTTTAATTTACCTTTACTAGAAATAAAGGGCCCGTTAAAGGGTTAAATCATTCATATATGTTGGTGCAGGAAACAAAAAGTTAAATCAAATTCACAAAACAACGGAGTTTACATTAAAACATAAACTTAACTATAGCTAGAAGAAATTTTTACAAAAAATGAAGAGCTTTTACAGCCCTGTAAACTCGTAAATTTCTCGTAATTTTTTTTTTAAAAACTATACGAAACAACTACTTTGCTTAATAGACTATACAGCCTGAGCTCTAATCAGAAAAGAAGCAATAAACTTTTTAATGTTAGGCATCTCAAAAGCAAATCATCAAAAAGAAATAGCACAGCTGCAGTACCTCAGGGCAGCATATTAGGACCGATTCTATATATTTTATACACTTATGGTTTTGCTATTAATAGAATAGTATTACATCTTATATTATACATTATATATTATGATCAATAGTATTACAACGTTTTTTGCAGACGACACAGGAATCATCATCAAATCAAGAAATCTAAATATAGCATTGCAGAAACTACAGGATCAAATACATGAAATAGAAGAATGGTGTGCTGAACGAAAGACAGCCGTAAATACAGACAAATCTAAAATACTTATCATACAGAAAAGAAGAATAAAAATACTATCACAATGTAAACCAAAAATATTCAGCATACAAATACCAATCGTCAAAAGGCAAACTATCTCGCTCTTAAGATAAATAGCAAACACACTTGGAATGATCATATTAAAAATATAATTGATCAAGCAAATACAACAACAATAAGAATCCAACCCACTCATCTACAACTAGAATGTTTCATTAAAACTAAGAAAACTGCTATATATGACTTCGATAATTAGACCAATTCTCACATTCTTACGTAAAATTTCGATGACTAGACCAATTCTCACATACGTCTAACCTGCCTGGACAACCTTACCTGAATTCCTCATGAAAAAGCTCAACCAATGCCAAAACAAGATACTAAGAAAAACCACCTGTGCCAGATGGTTCATCAGAAATACAAATATTTATAAAGACCTCGAGATCCCGACCTTATTACAATATATTCACTAATTAAATGCAGATGTCTCTGACAAGGCCTTAAAATGTAATACAGCTAACTTCAACCAGATATTCAACTTCGAAAACTACAAAAAAGATGCAAATAATATAAAAGATAATAGCCTCAAGAAATTTCTTAATCACAGATCCACCTATAGCATCAGATTCAACAACAGTATTGAAAGATCTATCAAGCGTTTCCCCACGTAGACCATCAACCTGCATCCAGTTCTATAGAGGGGGATTCAAGGTGCTTGAATCCCCCTCATAGCTACCACACTGCCTGCTGACCGCAAAGAACTCGCACAATGCTAAATAACTCATGATGGATGCCCAGCTAGCATAACTAAAGAAAAAGACTAGTATAACTTTTTCTCAACCATGTTGGTTTAGTTAGAAAAGCATGGGTAACAAATTAAGACTGTGCTTCAAATAAATTATTACAGTCATCATACTTTTATTCTTTCCCCTAGAATATTTTGCAAATCGTAATTAAAGGGTTTCTCATTTTACTACTTATTAAAACAGGGTTCTTGCGAACATGGGAACTGGTATTGAAATTTTTATGAAAAAGATAAAACCCTCTGAATATTAGCTTTAACTAAATAATTAAAATTTATATCCGCCACCTTCATAACTGTTTATATTTACTTAAAGATAATAAAATATTCTGTTAGCTACTAACTTAGTAATATTAATAAATATATATATAAACATAATTACCACTTTTTAATCTTTTGCAGGTTCATATGAACTCTGCAAACACAACATTCCTAGACTTATCTCTCCAATTATGTCCGTAAATAAGTACCTATGTATATTTTGAAATCATGCCTGTATATAATAACCATCTTTAAATTGATTGTAGTACAAAATGTTTTAATTTATCAAGCAAAGCGCTTGACTTTTAGAAATAGCTACCATACTGTTGCTAAAATCAAAATGTCTTTAAATCAATGTATATAATATTATTTCAGGATGTATGGGATAGGGGCCGCTGCGCGGCCCAGGTGCCCAGTTTTTGCGAAATGAAGAAACATTCCTTGACTTATACTCAGATATGACCTGCTTAATGCAGTAGACTACCCAGTCGTCAACTCTCCTTGCTTTTCTCTATATGCCAAAAGTCTCAGTTGCCATTCAGCCTAATGCAGATGGAGAAGTCGGCCAGATCAAGTCAAGCAAATTCCTTGAATTACAGGCATTTTTTTGTATTTTCTAATCGATTACAGGTAGAAGCTTAGCTAAAATCATACTAAATTAAATTTATTAATAACAGAACTATAATTAAAAGATTAAGTTTGTCTACCACTTTAAATGCAAAGATAAAATCTTACGAAAATTCCTTAAACGTTGGCATCTATGCAGTTATTATAAATTAAATTTTAAGCTCCAACTAAAAATTGATATAATCACAGTATCGCAAATAGTTTTATACTGCATAATTCAAAGTTTATTATTTTGATTATAAATTTGAATACAAATTCTAAATTTTTTATTTTGATGAATAGAAATTATTAATATTTATTTAAAAAAAATTGTTGAAAAAAACTTTTACATGCAAAAAAAATCTTTGTTAAATATTCGAAGAATTTTAGACAGGGATTTGCCCGAATTGGACTTGAACTAAATAAAAATATACAATTGGTAAACAAAAAATTTTTTAGGAAATTTATAAATATATTTATCATATAATTAGTGCAATGTTTTTCCATAAAATTTAGTTACATTAGTTGAATATTCATTGCTTTTCTTTATCGAATTTTGGATGAGTATGTCCATTTGATTTTTGGATAAACAAATATCTTTACCTATTCTTTAAATCCTATTCATTCGATTAAAATTACTTTTAAAATAAACATTTTTAGAAACATTAGAAATCCATGTAATTGGCTTATTTATGCTAAATTTAAAGTCATTTCTATCATCGTATAAGTCAACAATGCAAATATTTCCTTATTTTTCTATTCTTAAATCCAAAAAATAGTAACCAGTAATCAATAGTAACAATAGTATTTAGTAACCACTCCATTTAATGGCCTCCAAATATTACATGCGAACAGTGCATACTGTGGTTTCTCATATAACCTCTAACCCCAGAAGCAGAAAGTGCCTAAAACTGTGACGTACTTCTCAGAACAAACGAAGTCCTGCAGAACAAACGAAGTCCTGCAGAACAAACGAAGTCCTGCAGAACAATTTGTATCTTGAATAAAATTCTCTTTAGCTTTGACCTCTTGCAGTTTCCCAGGAATGATGTTGCTTTAGAAGAGGAGCATTTGACACCTTGCACAAATTTCAGCACTTTTATCAGTAATATCCCTCTCCCATATCTTTGCCATTCTGAGGAGGAAGTTAATGAATTAGCTTTTGGCTGTAACATTTTTATAAAATGGGTGTATTAGTTTTTAGCTGAAAGCAGGATAAATCGATCACCATTTTTATCAAGAGAAATTCTAAAGCAAGCCATAAAAGAATTAAATTCCGAGATTTCCAATTTCATAAAGTTTATGACTTTTATATTTTCCATTCCCATTTCAGAAGCAATTTGTGAATCGTGGGGATCCACGATTGACAGAATTGTTTCTAAAAGACCAAATGCTTTCGATGGAGATGAAGAAGTTGTTGGAACAATAGATCAGCGAATATTTGTGTTTGCAAATGGTGCACCATCTGGGCACTTGTCCCTTCGAAAGATTTTTAAAGCAGCCTTTATTTTAATGCTCGGAACTTCATATCATAGGCATTTTATTAATAATTCATCATCATCATTAATAAAGTTTTGTACTTTAAATTAATGAAAAAGTAACAAATCAAGAATGTTTGCCTTGGTTTAAAAAATAATGTAGTGTAATTGTGTATTATCCTATATTTTAATAAATGAAAATTTAGTATTTTAACACAAAGTGACATTTTTTCACTGTGAAATGCTTGCAGAACATTTGTATAAATAAAAAAGTCCTGCTGCCGAACATTTGAAAATATTCTGCTTATAGGCCTCTAACTGATTATACCAGTATCTTTGACTGCAAAAATTGCAAAGGGTACAAAGGTTAAATTGCCATTTGGCTACCGTTTTAAATATTCTGGGAAGCTAAGACTTCCGGGTTGGCAACTGTGATGCGTGTAATAGTTAGATGAAAAAATGTAAACATTTCTAAATTAACTTTACGTAAATAGTCTTTTTTTAACAGCCAATAGAAGATTTTACATGGTAAAAATGTTTGCACCGTTTAAAAGATCACTGTTGAAGCTTTTGGTATTATGTTTTTTCCCCCATGCAAAATTCAGATCAACTAAAATGTAAAGAGGAAGTTTGTATTTTATTTTGAGTTTTAATACCAGCAACTTTTGAACCATTCTGTAGGACTTCTAAATTTATATTATAAGGCTTTTTTTAATTGCAGCTGTATGGAAAATTGAAAGAACCATTTTATTTCCTATACTCAGTTCTGGTGATAAAAATTTTGCATGAATAAAAAGAACAAATAGCTTTTAGTGTTTTGGAAAACAAATTAAAAAAAGAACACAAAATAAGTTACGTTTAATGTATTACTCAAAACCTGTCAACCCAATAAGAAAGTCCCTACGTGTAATGAAAAATATATTTATTGTGAACATTGTGTTATAAATTTGAAGGTAAAAATTGTGTTAAAAATTGCACTAGTTAAAAATATAGCAATTAAGAGAAACATAGCTTCGAGTAATTCGCATTTTCAGTTTTGAGATCAATAAGCAAATAAATATATAAAATTTATCCTGATAAATATATAAAATTTTGCAACTAATTATAATGCATCAAAACCCGTTTGATATGATGCCTCTTGTCATTCATTTTCAGCAGTGTCAAATGCTAGTCTAAATCTATTCTTCCATTCTATCTATTATTCAGCAGTCTAAATCTATTCCCTTCTTCAAACTATTCAGTAATATCTAGTTTTTCTCAGGAAAGAAGCAGTTTTATATTATATGGTATAATAGTAAAAAAATCTCTTTTCCGTTTTGGTATATATAAGCTTTCAGCCCTGCTTCAGCACGGTGGTCAGTGCGAGCCGGGAGCGGTCAGCGATTGGGTGGCAAATGTTCTATCCTTTGAGCCATTACAACTCACTATAATGTGTTTGATAGAAGTGAGCAAATCTATAATTTAAAAGTTTACTGCATGTGTAGGGGCAGGGAACTGTCCTTGCATCAGAAAGGTCCTGGGTGCGAATCCCGGGCAAGGCATGGATGTTTCTTTGTCTCTGTCTGTGTTCTATGTCCTTTCTCCTCTGTGTGTGAATGTGACCCGCCCTATAAACGGGTTGTGGTTGTGTGAATGGCATGGCAGAAGTCGAATTCCTGGTCATAGATGGCGCCACTGAAAAACAGGAACAATCGCACCCCCACTGCCTAAACAGGCATACAACAAAAAAAAAGTTTACTTGTTCATACGTGTTATAGTATGTCCTGCGTCCCGCTCAACATATTATGCTGTAACATTTACATTTTTACGATAATGAATTTAGTATTTAGGTGCAATAACTCTAATAGGAAAAATTGCAGAAAAATGCAATAATTTTTTTTTCTTTTTTTAAAAATTTTATTTTTATGTTCCTCCTTAAAAAAAATATACGGAGGTTTACATGATATATTTGCGTTAACATGTTAAATTTAAATGCAGTAGGAAATGTTTATGACAAAGAAACTAATTTGATAACGACGGACAAACTTTTGTGATATTTAAGCCAGTAAAACCAATTGTTGAAATCTTAATATTTTCTCCGTAAAAGGAATTATAAAGGAATAAGTTATGTTGCTCTCCTTTTTTATGACAATCTATCTTCTTTTGCTTTGCATACCTCCTTTTTAGTTATGCTGGTAGCATCCTTTGTTTTTATAGTTTTATTTCTTACGTAAAAAATAGAACTTCTATTTTAAGTCCTGCCTAAGATGGAGAAGAAGCTAGGAAGATCAATAATTCGAGTTTTGCCATAAAATAAGAAGTTTTTTATGAAAGAAAACCAAAAAAACACTTTGCTTTTCGAAACTGAAAAGAAGCTTCTGACATCGGTTTGTGTAAAAATACAGAAAGTAATAAATGCGCATATTCAGTTATGTGAGTAGAATTTTTATTTTTTTTGCATCTTAAGAATGACAAGCAAGTAGTTAATACTTATCTTGATTTTGGTAACAATGAATTATAGGAGACTCTATGTGTATGGAATTTAATAATAATGTTGACATTTTTATAAAAATAATAGTATTTTTTTTAAAAAACTGAAATAAGTTAGTTATTTGATTTTTATAATCTATAAGGTTAATTTAAAATAATTTAAAAATTTCTATGATGAGTAATTGATCTTCAACAATTTTACATTAAAATAAATTGCAATTAAGAGAGAATGGTTTTCTGAAAAGAGAAAAATTAGATTAAATTCTTGTCAAATTCTTATTATCACTTTTCGTTTAAAAATTATTGTTCTCTTTTCGCATTATGATCTATTGATCCAAATGGTACGCACTGTGATCTACTTAACAATATGATATTCCACAAATGCCAATTCCTCCTAATTTGAGAAGACAAAAAAATTAAAAAAAAGGGTAGAAAACTACAAATTAAAATTTGCATATTTTCTGTTAATTTTTCAAACACTTTTAGAGACCTAACACGGCAAAATTGCAACGCTTTGATGTAAAAGTACATTCCGAGGTATTTACCTGTCTCTTCATTTACGTTTCTTGCCGTAGGCAACAAATGATTTAAGAGTGCTAATTTGTAACTAAATCGCATATCGCATAAGACTTTGAATTATTTAGAAGTAGAATTGAATAAAAACGCTATAATTCAAATATACTGAGCCAAGAAACGTACATAAAATACTATCACTCGAAAATATTTATTTGCTGTCAGGAGCAAGTTGAAATTTTTGATTAACCATAAATTGACCTCTTAACTTGCGCGCTCGAGTTAATTCGATCTCTCTAAACTGGCCAAACTGTGCACACTCGAGATAATTTGAGCAGCGTTGTATTTTATGCTGCTATAATTTTTCACACTCGAATATAATAGAGAATTGAAAATGTGTTTTTATGTGTTCTAATGTACTCTAAAGTGTGTTTTTTTACACTAAAAAAAAATTTTTTTTTTTTTGGCTGTTTCTTTTCAAAAAATCTGTGCGTTAATACGAATGACGAATGGAAATTTTTTAATGATGAGAACAATTATGTTGAGGAGTGCAGGGTTCCCTCTGTCCTTGGAATGCTTTCATGGTAGAAAATTAAGGTTAATTCTGGAAGATATATCTGTATTTTTTTAATATGCTACTTTATCGTTAAGTAGTTTAGTAGCTGGAATTTTCATGCATATATACTTTCTTTGGTAAACAATTTTTGATGTGGTTGCACAGAAATCAAAATATTGACATTTGTTTTATTTTCGTTACCACTTTTAAAAATTTTCAAGGACCATGGGATCCCTGGGAGTGAGAAGGAATGTTTCTACACACGATGTTGCATTTTCGTAAACCTTTATACATTAGTAATGCTGAAATTCTACGTCTTCTGGAAAAATATTTTCCCGTGGTAGCGAAGTTTAGGTTTCTGAGTATAATTCCTTGTCTTGTAAATTTGTTTTAATTTTTTATTTCCTCATCAATACATGCAAATGATTTCAAACGCTTATATAAAATGCCGCTCTTCTACTATTCATTTTTAGATTTACTTTTATTTTGTTTTTAAAATCATAAAATTTTCAAAATGTTTTGGATTTCAATTATACGCCTTTCTATAAAATATTTAGAAAGAAATTGGTGCAGATTTAAACTTGTTCCGCTTTTTTGAGAAATATTTTCTAGTGGTAACAAATATTAAGTAATTTTTAGATTAGTATTTTTCATATTTAGAAATTTTTCCCCCACTGCATATTGAAAATTCAAGATATCATATGGAATGCAACTTTATGGCAGTTATTTTGTAGTGACACTTTTAAACAGTGGGAAATATCCTTATTCGACAAGTTTTAATATTTAATTCGATGCCTATTTTTTAAAACCTTTGCAGAAAACGGAGCAGTTGGTACCGATTACTTAACCTGAGTTGGTTGCCCTCTTAACCTAAGCTAAGTTGAAAATTTCTTTTGTGACATTTTAGTTTAAAAGAAAAAATTGCAAAGGAATAATGTTTTGTCTCAAGAAGCAAAATTTATTATTATTACGTTTTTTGTACAGGAATATATAATTTATAAGCTTAGTAAATATATTAGTTTTGCTGAAGTAATTCACTTTTTTATGGAAAGTTTATTCTTAATTTATTTACTACTAGTTTTTAAAGTCTTCCTCAATGATCATGCAACTTAGCAATGCGAATACACCTACCCGCATATCAACCAACTTTTACGTAACAAGATGTTTTCCTTATGTTAGGATAAAGCCAAGGAAATTTGGATTGTATGTATGTGTTTCGTACAAACATTTACGACTATAACATTACGGCCTGATCGTAATTAAATATCTATATAGTATTAAATTCAGTTATAGAGGCAACGCCTCCGATAACTGACAGCCTCCACACGTGAGTCCGGTCTTGTTTCAAATTGCATTTAATTGAATTGTGTTAGTTTAGAGACGTGATACTATAATATCGTATTTCGATTTGGCAGAAAATTTATTAGCTGTTTGAAAAAAAAAGGTTCGTTTGTAATGTTAATGGGGTATTCGACGTGGGCCGAGTTCATTGTAATGGAAAAGTTACATAAATTAAAAATACTAAACTAAAAATAACCTAAATTTTGCTACCACAAGAAAGTATTTTTTTGCAAAGCTAAGCAAGATGGCATTTCAGCAATGCATAGAATAAAAGGGGGGGGGGTGCCTGGCACCAAGTAAGTTCAAAATCATGTGATGGGATCTTCATACCTGCCAACTCTTCCGGATTTTCCGTAAGATTTTATTTTCATATTTAAAGTGGTAGTAAATGTACACTATTTTTTCTTTTATAAACTTAATTTTTAAATGATTTTGATCACCACTATTCCTACAAAAATTAAGCACATATATTAATATGCGTTACTTAATTTTTCTCAAATACAACGTATTTGTTTGCCTAAAATTGAAGTTTTAATTCCATTTTAATACCACTGGGAAAAATGATAATGGAAGGGGTTGAAAGTTGGTAGGTATGGATCTTTAGTCGGGAAGTAATTGAAACACAAGATAAGATGACACGATAACAACGAAAGACAAATTACCAGAACTAAATACTAGTAAATACAGATTAAATACGAAAATAAGTAAAACTGGGATAATAATGAGTTATTTACAAGAGTATACCAATGGACACAAATAGGCAAAATCAAATGCGTGTGAAACTAACGTGGTAAAAGATACCAATAGTTAATTTACATTATTTACATTATCTGTAGCTCTGCCAAAGTGATGACCTAGGCGTCCTGGTAAAAACCACTCGGCATCTGGGTTGCTCACACTGGGTTGTAGTTATCAATAAAGTGGTTCCTTGGCAGCGAACCCGTAGGGTATATTTGTGAATGTCAGTTAAAATTAAGTTGAGCTAACACTAAGAGTGTTGGGGGAATTAAAGCTACCAAGGAAATCACCAAGGAAAAAAGTGGTAATGGGGCTATTATCTTCGATGAGAGCAATATCAAGGAGGTCTCCTTTCAATGAAATGAACCGGGTTTGAAATCCAGGGATAGCTGATCGATACGAATTACGCATCCAGTTTGCACCAACCACAGTACGGACGTTACACATCCTCAGTTGTAGACGGGTCAAGGGTTAGAGTTTCCTGGCCATCAGGCTGACCGTGGGAGGTTTTCGTTGATTTCCTCTCCATGTAACGCAAACGCTGATTAGTTCTATCAAGAAGTCCACCATGACGGCAAATTTCTCCTAATACTTGATTTAGTAGTGCCCTTGTCTCCTGGATTAGGTTCAAAATTACAATGCTATGCAGTTAGGCAAGACTATGGAGCTCAAAATTACAAGGCTATGGACATTAGTTGTCGTAAACCCCAAAAAATTTTATCGGTCCCAATTTTTTTCTTCTTTTTTTTAAGTATTAGCAAAATTTAAGTTTCAAATCAATAGGTGTCATCAAATCCAAAAAAAAAAAATACCCATTCTTTAATTGTATTGAGAAACAAGTTGCCCAATTATCTCATTCAAAGCATATATTTTACAAATGCGAAATGTTAGTAACCACCATAATATCTAAATAGTATTGCCCAATAATTTTTGCTTTTTAATATTACACTTTCTTTGTATGCCAGAATAAAAGTTCATAAATGGCAACATACAATTTGAAATACTTAAAGACTACTTTAGAATACTAAAATGTGTTTGGATTAAGATTCCCCTTGGGTATTAGAAACATTCTAAGAAACCAAGGATATATTTACATATTTTCATAACCACACATATTTTTGGCTAATAAAAATGACTTATGGCATCTCCAGTTTTCTCAACTTTGTTATCATCTAAAAAAATTTCAGGTCGTTTCAACCATGTAAATTTGATTTGACTTATGAATTCCCATGAACTAAAGTGGTTGAACATGTAGCCTTCATATTCTAAAGCAGTAGCATGTTCCTTAAAATTAGAATTCACTTAGAAATTAAAAATCGAATCCTTTGGCTTCTTATCTGGATATATTTAATTAGAGTTATATTAATACTACAGGTGTGAAAATCATAGTATATTTAATTTTTCATCAAAATATTATGACCAATTTTTTATTGTTACCATATGCGCACGAGTCCTATAGGAAAACCAGTTCATAAATAGATATTTTATTACCGTCCACTTAAGCTTCAGAAAGCTCTATTCTTTAATTTAAGACAAAGATATTGGTATTAATGTTATTATAATTTTACAGTCCAAAGAACTAGCAAAAAGATTATTAAAGAATTATCTCCCCTTAGAAGTAGCACGAAATTAAAAGGATTTGTTTTGTTTTGTTGCTTTTTATTTTCAGGGTAACTATTTACATTCCGGAAAATTTTAAAAACTGGGAGAAAAAAAAGAGTAAGCACTATGTTTTTACTAACTACTATCAACAAAAAGAAATCATAAATTAAATATATGTGTTGCTAATACTCAACTGAATTCCTAAAATTGATCACAAATTTATTCTTATGAATTTTACGATAATATGATAAAATATTTGTTTCCACAACTTAAATTTGTACAGTTATCCTCATTGCTTATCTACCTGCCAACATTCAGTCCTTTCAAGGATGATTCTCCCCAGTCATCACCTCCTACATCAAAAATCCTCCACAAGGTCTTTTATAAGTAGTCCGCGCAGACTGTTATAAAAGTCAACCAGTTGTGCGCATGAACCCAAACCCTTTTATTGAAGTAATTGAGAGAAATGCTTCATATATATTTGGGAATTGAATCTGTAGTGGTAGACAAATGAATAAGGCAAACCAATAATATTCATAAATAAATAAAACAAATTCTTTGTCATATATTTGCTATCACTTTCTTATTTTAACTAAATTTTGTATTAAATGACTCGTTCGGAAAGTGGATATCCTTCACGGTGGTATGATCGGACTACCTGTAAAAAACCGTGTGGAGGCTTTCAGCTGTAGGAGGCGTTGCTCCAGTGGTCGTAAAATGGAAAATTACAGAGATGCCAACTGCTCTGGCCTATCACCTCCTACATCAAGAAGCCTCGACACGGTCTTTTATAAGTAGTCTGCGCCGACTGTTTAAAAAGAGAACCAGTTGTGCGCATGATCCCTAAACCTTTTATAAAAGTAATTGAGAGAAATTTATCTTATATATTTGAGAATTGAATCTGTAGTGGTTGACAAGTGAATAAGGCAAACCAATAATATTCATAAATAAAATAAATGTTTAGTCATATATTTGCTTCCACTTTCATATTTTAACTATATTCTGTATTAACCCTTTGGGGACGGGTAATTCAGTAAAAGCATTCGTACAAAATCAGGATCAGGACGTAATTAAATAAAAAACGATAACTTAAATGTAATTGTTTCTAATTTGACAGACTTACCTTGCTTTTACTTTAATTATTGTTAGTTTAATCATATATATAATCAATGTTAATTCAAAGTATAACTAAATAATTTTATTTTGAACAAAGTAGTGGTGAGTTGAATAAATCAAACAATTATAACTCCGCCCACAAATAAACCGCTAAAGAATTACTTTGATTACCAGTTTTATCTTTTTACCCTGGTTGATACGGTTTTATGCTGGCACGTATTTGTGACAGTCGGAGCGAAAGGGTTAAATGACTCGTTCGGTAAATGGATATCCTTCACAGTGGTCTGATCGGACTACCTATAAAAAACCGTTTGGAGGCTTTCAGTTATAGGAGGCGTTGTCCAGACACGCCAAAATAAGTAAAAAAACGGTACATATCTGTGAAATAAATTTTACACATATTTGCTTGATTTTTAAAAGGTATACCATGGCGTAAGTACTATAAAATGGTGAGTAAGTCTACGCAGCCTATATAAGCCTACGAATTATTTAGAATTAGTGGTGGATAAATATCTACTATATTGAATTTATTGAACCACGAATGAAAATTGATAAACTACCACTTTAAAATATATATTTGCTGTCCGGAGTAAGTTAGCATCTCTGCAATTTTAGGCTGAAACATGCGCTTTATTCTGAACAGCCTTATAAAATACCTGCCAACTTTTAATTCCTTCAATTATGATTTTTCCCAGTGGTATTAAAACGGAATTAAAATTTCAATATTAAGCAAAGAAATACGTTGTAATCAAAAAAACTTGAGCTGAAATAGTCGAAAGAAACGCATAATATTATATATGCGTAAGCTTTTTAAAAATAGTGGTGATCAAAATCATTTAAAAAATAAGTTTTTAAAAGAAAAAAATAGTATATATTTACTACCACTTTAAATGTAAAAATGAAATTTTACGCCAAATGCGTAAAAGTTGGCAGGTATGCTTATAAGGACTATCACGATAGCATTACATGTTAATATATATGCTTATTTTTTAAAAAAATAGTGGTTGATCAAAAAGAATTTAAATTAATTTTATAAATGCAAGCAATATATAGAAATCCTACAATTTACAAAAAATTTTAAATACAGAAATTAAATTTTCCGCAAAATTCGTAAAAGTTGGCAGGTATGCTTTTCCATCACAAAAATAGAAACAGAATGGAACGAATCATTATTACCTGAAAAAATTATGCGATTAACTCTTGTTGAAAAATTTATTTTTTCAACAATCGGTTACCAGTTGTTTTCTGATGAAAGAGTGTTCAAATCATGAGTTACTACTCTGTGTTAGCGTTCTGTGCTTGTTGACTCTAAATTTTACGGTGTGTTGTGATCTAAATGCTCAGCAATGTCACCGATATATAAAGAACGGAGTTAAAATTGTTAGTGTAACTTATTCAGTTTATATGTAGTACGAAATGTTTATGACAATTAACTGATTTCGAAGATTGACCCATAATATCCAATGACGGACAAAGTTTTGTGGTACTAAAGCAAGTAAATCTAATTTTTGAAATCTTAATATTTGCTCCGTAAAATTTTTGCCCTCCTTTTTTATAACAATCTATCCTCTTTTGCTTCGCATACCTCCTTTTTAGCCATTATGATAGTATCCTTTGCTTTTATAGTTTCATTTCTTACAAAAAAATTTAAACTTCTATTTTAATTTTTAACTGAGATGGAGAAGAAGCAAAGACTATCAATGATTCAAATTTTCTTGCAAAATAAGCACTTTTTTAAGAAAAAAACAAACAAAAATACGCTTTACATGGAACTTGAAATTTAAAAGTTATAAGTTTAATTGAAATCATTTAGCACGTTCACGCCGGGTGTTGAGCCTGAAAGCGGGGTGGAAATGAGAAAATACTGATAGAACAACTATTTCAATATTAGATAATATTCGGGAGGAGTTAATCTATTCTCAACAATAACACTTCACTGTAAGAAAATTTATCACGGCGAAGAAGCAATTCACTATAAAAATTGCATCCGTTAAAAACAATTGGTAGTTATGGATTTTTATTATTCTCGGAAAAAAAATAAAAAATGAAATTTATTGTTACCAGTTTTTACTCCGGTGCGCCACCCGATGAGACAATCTAGCGTGACCCACCGGTGGGTCACCCCGGCGTGAACGTGTTAATTTCTTCAAACCATTTTAGTAACAATAATAACGTAAAAAAATTAAAAGCATTAAAAATTTACTCGAATTATGTGCTTCTAATAACCTTGGCTTCACCGGTCACCGGTGACCCCCGTGGTGCTAAGAACAAACTCAGTGCCGGTCACAGGTGACCCCAATGGCATTCAACGTATCAATACCCGCAATTTTGAAATCATTCTGTAGGATTTGTAACCATTCTCTCAATTACTTTTAAAATAGAACTAAGTTAATGCGCACAACTGGTTCACTTTTTAAATAGAAGGAGCAGACTGCTTATAAAATACCATGTGGAGGCCCATATATTGCATTCCCCATACTTTGATACTTTGATTACGTTTAAAACAATGAGATTTGTTTTGAAGGAGTGAATAAATATAAAAATAGGCAATTCATTGTTCTAAGTATAATCGCGTTTTATTGATCCAAGTAAATTGAAATAATACAAATCGGCCAAAAAAAAAAAAAAAAAAAAAAAAAAAAAAAAAAAAAAAAAAAAAAAAANAAAAAAAAAAAAAAGAAAAAGAAAGGACTATTACTAAATATGTAAAAAGTGGTAGAAATTCAGTTCATTTTTGTTTATTTATTATGTCTCTTATTAATAAATCGCAATTTCCACTATGATTTACATTTTTGATTGTTCATATTTAAAAAAAAAATTAAATTTGGTGTCATTTAATTGTAAACCACAAAGATTATGTTAGAAAAAGTAGCTACTTTTAATTCTTTTTATAAAATTTAGAGTTTTCTTAGTCAACACGTTTGCAGTTTCAATGGCCGGCGGCAACCCTCAGAAAATGAATTAAAGAAGTGAGATAAAAGTCTAATCTTTTTTAAAATTGAAGGTCTTCAGGAATGAATAAAAGTTATTCAACAAGGAACTCTTACTTCTTTGAAGAAAAAGAAATTCAAAAATTTAGTTGTGAATATTTCTGTAAAATGTTGCCTCTTCAGTACTATAAGTTTTTATCAAAAAATATTCATTAAAAGGAAGCTAGATTATTATTGCACATTTTCCAAATTTACAATATTTGAAAAGGGATATTTTATTCTTAAGTTAATTAAATTTATAACTATTTGAAAAGAAATTAGAATTTATATTTCGTGACCTTTAAAAAAAGCACTAGCTGCAAATAGATTTGTCAGCTAGTTTATTTTTTTTTTTCATTAGTAGGATTTATTTACAAGAAACGATATTATTGTGTCTGAAATACTACTTTAAAAATCTAAATATTTTCCTTCGAATCTGAAATTAAAGTTCAATGCTTTTTCATCATTGGTTGGCATTTGAAATAAATACATTTCATATAGATTTATTTCAAATGAAAACTACTTTTTGTGACTGCTCATTAACACGTTGAATGCCACTCGAATTTTACATGCCTTGCCCGTCTGGCCATAACGGTAAATAACTACAAACTAAATTTGAAAATATTAGACAGATTTTGAGGTTTTTGCATGACATACCTGAAAAAGTGGCGAATATTGTAAGTCGGCGAATTGTTTAGAAGTAGTGGTGGATAAAAATCTACTAAATTGAATTTTTTAAACCAAGAATCACAATTAATAAACTACCACTTGAAAATATTTATTCGCAGTCTGGAGCAAGTTTTTATCTCTGTGTTTATAAATAAAACTATTTTTTTGTGTTCTATATTGCATTAATTTCTTCAAACTATTTTAGTAACGATAATAATTTTAAAAAAAATTAAAATTTACTCGAATTATGTGTCTCTATTAATCTTGGCTTCACGGGAAACCGGTGACCCCCGTGGAGCTACGAGCAAACTCAGTGCCGGTCACCGGTGACCCCATGGCATTCAACGTGTTATTGCATTTCTCTAACACCTGCAATTTCAGCAAATTTTCTTTTTTCTAAAAAAAATATATATAAATAAAATTAAAAAATAAAACATTTTCGTAGATCTTCATTTACATCGTAACAGATTACATAAAACTAGTCAACCAAGTTACAAACACAAACAATTATAAAAATAGTGCTTATGTAATACAATGTCTATAACTTTTTTTTTTAATTATTCATAACTTGTTGCAATCATAAGTTTAAAAAAATAATCTAAATTTTATTCCAGTTAGAATACATGAATGTAGTTTTCGTTGCACGTTAGGAAAGTTTTTCACAATATGGTAATGTTGTGAAAAGCAAATTCAAAAAAGGACACAAAATAAGTTAAATTTTAGTAAATTGCACAAAACCTGTCAACTGAATTGAAAAATCCCTACTTGCAACGAAAACTATATTTATTGTGAGCATTTTCTGAAAAATTTGATGTAAATTGGTTGAAAATTGTACTAGTTAAAAATACAGCAATTAAGAGAAATCTAGTTTCAAGTAATTTGCGGTTAAAGTTTTGTGATCAATAATCTAAATAAATATATACAATTCTACAACTACCTGTACTGCATCAATGCCAGGTTCATAAAATACTTCTTCCCTATCATTTTCTGCATTCTCAAATGCTAGTCTAGTATTTGTTTTTCCATACGTAAGTATGTCATACCTGCCAACTTTTATTCTTTCCGAGACTGGATTTTCAGAGTGGTTGTAAAACAATAAACGAAGAACAATCAGACTCAAGAATATACTTATATTTTAATCCCGTTGAAATTCGCTTGCGCAAGGATTATTATGCTTTCATATACTTATTGTAATAACTTATATGTAGTGGTGGTCAAATTCATTTATAATTATCCTTATATTTCAAAAATTTTATTGGAATAACCCGAGTATTGCTACCACTTTAAATATGAAAATAAAATCTTCCGGAAAATCCGGAAGAGTTGGCAGGTATGGTATGTGACAACTCATATGCTTTTAGAGTAGCAACCAAAATTCTGTAGTCATTTTCATTTTGAGCATGTTGTTTGACTGCTGGGACTATCTCACATTTGCTTTACATGGAGAGGAAAGCTACGAAAGCCTCTTACGGTGAGTCCGACTGACCTAAACCATGAACCATCAAAAACTGAAGATATTTCACGTCAGCACTGTGGTAGGTGTGAACAGGGAGCAGAATTAGAATCAATCAGCCTTCGCTACAATTTGAACCTGGGTCATTTCATTGGGTGGCAAAAAGCTCTATATCCCTTGAGCCACCACTAAAATGCTTTGATAAGAATGAGCAAATAAATCACTGAGCTCACAATTTTACTTGTTTATACATGTCACAGCGCGTAACAGTCGAAATATTATGCTGTAACTTTTAAATTGTTTCGAAAATCTATTTAGAATTTAGGTACAATATCCCTAAAAGGAGAAAATATGGAACATCGCAATACAATTCTTTTTTTTTCATTTCAAAGAAAAAAAGAAAAAAAAGACATTTTTTCCCTTTTAAATAACAAGTTGTGGAGGCTTATAATTCTAGGAGGTATCAATTTCATATATTACATTAATATATTTGAGCTAAGTTATTCTATTTCAGTGTAGTAGGAAATAATTATGACAAAGAAACTAATTTAGATAATGACTTAAAAACTTTTGTAATACTTAAGCCAGTAAAACCAATTGTTGAAATCTTAATATTTGCTCTGAAAAAAGTGTTCCAAAAAAATAAGTTATGTTGCCCTACTTTTTTATGACAATCTATCCACTTTTGCTTTGCATACCTCCTTTTTAGTTATGCTGGTAGCATCCTTTGCTTTTATAGTTTTATTTCTTACGAAAAAAATAGAACTTCTATTTTAAGTCCTGTCAAAGAAGGAGAGGAAGCGAAGAAGATCAATAATTCGAGTTTTGCCATAAAATAAGAACTTTTTTTTATGAACGAAAACCAAAAAAAACCTTTTGCTTGGTGAAACTGAAGAGAAGCCTCTGACATCGGTTTGTATGAAAATACAGAAAGTAATAAATGCGCATATTCAGTTATGTGAGTAGAATTTTTTTTTCTCTTCATCTTAAGAATGACAGCAAAGAAGTTAATACTTAGCTTGATTCTGGTAACGACGAATAATAGGAGACTCTATGAGTAGGAAATTTAATCATATTGTTGGCATTTTTGTCAAAATAATAGAAATTTTTTCAAAAAATTTTTTTTAAAAATTAAGTGTGCAATTCGATTTTTGTGAGCTATATTTTTAATCAGAATCATTTATAGAAACAAGTAATTGATCTACGAGATTTTGACATTAAAATAAATTGCAATTAAGAAGGAATGGTTTTCTGAAAAGAGAAAATCAGATTAAATTATCTTCGAATTCTTATTTTCACTCTTCGCTTTAAAATAAAATTTCTTTTACGCACTATGATCTGTGGTATACTTAACTAGAGATGCCAAATCCTGCGGATTCGACTAAATATCTATATTTTTTTTTAAAAAAAAAAGGGGGGTAGAGAAGTACAAATTAAAATTTTGCTGATTTTCGGAATATTTTGCAACCTTTTTCAGAGGCTAAATTATAACTAAGTAGTGTATCATATAGGACGGTTAATTATTTAAAAGTAGTGACAGTGATATCAAAATTCTACGTCTTCGGGTAAAATATTTCCAATTGCAGCGAAGCTTATGTTTCTATGTATGATTCTGTATTTTGTAAATTTTATTTAAAGTTTTTTTTTTACCTTATCACTAAATGTAAATGCTTATTGTTGCTGCTGTCGTATGTCAGTAGGGCAAAGGAGGTGCGCTTCTTCTTTTTTCCTAACGTGATTTATGAATTCGACTTCTGCCACGCACATACGTCACAACCGTTTAAAAGTCCGACTCATTCATACATCCATTCATTCATCCACAGTATGATTTCTATGTGTATTCAAGCATCCATTCATTCATCAAGTATGATTTGGTATGAGAACATGGAGAATTTTGTGACCAGACAGGTTTAAAGAGCACCAGTCACCATTTACTACACGGGGAGTCTTAAGCTAGCTGGGATCGAACGTATGCCCTCTTGGGTCCAACACTCAACCAACCAGGATATCCTGGCAATGTAAATTACGATACCGACGATCTGAATATTACGACCACTCTTTGAATTTTTTCCAGATGTGTACTTGCCCTACAGGACAAACTCGCTAAGAAATAAATATTTCCTTGCATTGACGTCCACTTTAGCTTCAAAAAGTTCTATGGTTTGATTTAAAATATAGATATTAGTATCAAAGTTATTAAACGGTTATGGTCCACAGAACTAGATTTCTTCAAAATCGAAAATAAAATGGTAAAAAGATTATTAAGCAATGATCTCCTATTTTATTAGCACGTAGTTAACACTAGGTTTACGGGACGCGTCACATTTCTTTTATCTCTTGTGATGACTTTTATCCATTGATCGAGGTAAATATTTATTGAAGTCGATTTTGTTCAAAAGCGTTGAAGTCTAGAAATTCTCCTTTTGATATACCTATCTCCATGGATATGTGCCAATTTGACGCGTTCGTAATTTAGACAATATTTTGAGTAAACATACAAACATCACATCAATAATAAATAGGAAGTGTACCTACAGAACTTCGATCCGTTATCCGCTATCGTTATCTCAAACGAAACAAGCGATAAATAACTGTTGCCGATAAGCAATAATAGAGCGAACTAATGCAGAATGTCAATTGATGTCAGAGTGTCAGATTTTGAAGGTTTCAGTTGCTTAGTTCGAGTATTGAAACATAAAATACTAGAATATTTCATAAATATATATCTCATATTTTAATTTTTTTCTTATAGTATATAATCACATTGCTTTCTAAGTGCAGAGATGCCAACTGCTCCGGACACGCCAAAATAATTAAAAAAACGGTAAATAACTACTAAGTACGTTTTGCAAATATAAAGTGATAAATTATGTAAGCCTACGAATAATTTAGAAATAGTGGCGGATAAAAATCTACTAAATTGAATTTATTAAACTAAGAATCACAATTGATAAACTACTACTTCAAAATATATATTTGCTGTCCAGAGCAGGCTGGCATCTCTGTAAGTGCTGTTATTCGTTCCATTCATGTTAATTCGCTCATGCGTCAAATTGAGGCGTGTTCATAGAGATAGGTATGTAAGAAACGTCCGTAAACCTAGTGTTAAACGGATTTTTTTTTCTTTTTGATAGACGACATTACTTTTCACGGTAACTTGCGGTAGCCACGGTAACACTGCTTGCTTGATATGTGTGGAATCTCGGCGTTAAGTGCGAAGCGCTTCTAACCGATTCATCTATACTGTTTTGGCATTAAGACTAGAAGTCATATGCCGTTCAAAGTTCTAAGTTAGGATCAGATAATAAGTCCATGATGAGGTGTGGCATGAGTTGATTCAGTTGTACATCAGTTGGCAGGGGAGTTCCCCTGGATTAATGTCGTGAGAAGATGCAGCACGTCTTGGTCCTTCCGCAGGTCTTTAAGTTCGCTGATGAGGCTCAGAAGTCTATGGGCTGCAGAAGTAGGCGTGTCCTTGGTCGGTTTCCTCTTTCGACTGGGGCGGGCCTCGCACCCTGTGAAGTTTGAGGTGTGGTTCTGCATGCAGTTGCAGCATTTAGCTGGGGAATCTCGGCTCTTTCTGCACAGGAATGAATAATGCCCTTAGGCACATTTCATGCATCTTGGGCTGGAGGAGCAGGAGCGTTGGGTGTGACCGAAATTCTGACATCGAAAGCACTGCAGCGTCCGCCGGCCGCCATGGTATTTTTCTATGCTGATCGGGATCTGCTTGATGCTGTCGATATGGTAGATCATCTCGTGATTGGCCAGCATTGGCATTACGATGAGGTTCAGGGGGAGGAACCTAAAGGCTCCCCCCACTTTCTTCCTAAACTGGACAAATTTCAGGATTTCGATGCTCCGCTTTCCTAATTCAAGGGATATTTCATCTGTACTAAAATCATCAGGAAGGCCACGGATGAGGACTTTGGCATTTTTAACTGGCTGAGCTTTTTCAACTGGAGTGGAAGGCTCTGCGGCTCTGTTGGTAGTCTCCTCCGTAGTTTCTGACGCAGTGATATGGGTGGGCTCCGGCATGAGAAGATTTTCCGAAGGAGTGCAGCTTTTCTGGGTCATGGGTGGGGATGAGTCAGCATTTTCCGTAGCTGCAGCAGACTTCTTCTTCTTTCTCTTTTTAGCTGGTGGCTCTTTGTTATTTCTATTCAGGGTCTCAGGTTCAGAGGCTGAAGTCCCTTCGTCTATATCCATAGTCAAATCTTTACTGGAAGGAGTTGTGATGATATTTGGAACACTGTGCTCGGGAACGGGCTCAGTCTCTATTTCGTTGGTAACACTACTTTCAGGGATATCCGCAGTCTCAGTGATAGTAGTCTCCATTGTAGTTGAGGCAGTTGACTTTTCTTGGTTCGACTCAACAGTTTCAGTTGCGGACACCGCTGCATTAAATAGTTCGGTGTAATATCTACTTGGTGTTGAGGTAGAAATCTCTCCTATGGAATCTCGCAGCTTACGAAGTTCCACGATATCAGTAGTTTGATCTAGAAGAAACTTTGAGTAAAGTGCGTAGTTCATAGATCTGGAGGGTAACAGCCTTTTGTCGCTCGAAGATGTCTCATCGAAATCTGTTGTTGGCATGCTGCTGGAAGGGAATACCTTTCCGTCGCGGGCAGTTCGGTGATACGGCATTGTTGCAGAGAAAAAACACGTCTTCTCTGTCTCCCACTCCATTGGCCTCATCAGGGTTGAAAGCCCATATATATCGAGACGGAAAAGAGTAAAAACTGGCAACTAATAAATTTCATTTTTTAGTTCTTTTTCGGGAATAATAAAAATCCATAACTACCAATTGTTTTTAACGGATACAATTTTTATATTGAATTGCTTCAAATTATCTTTGAAATGCTTTCATGGTAGAAAATTAAGGTTAATTCTGGAAGATATATCTGTATTTTTTTAATATGCTACTTTATCGTTAAGTGGTTTAGTAGCTGGAATTTTCATGCATATGTACTTTCTTTGGTAAACAATTTTTGATGTGGTTGCACAAAAATCAAAATATTGACATTTGTTTTATTTCCGTTACCGCTTTTAAAAATTTTCAAGGACCGTGGGAACCCTGGGAGTGAGAAGGAATGTTTCTACACACGATGTTGCATTTTCGTAAACCTTTATACATTAGTAATGCTCATTACCATACCTGCCAACTCTTCCGGATTTTCCGGAAGATTTTATTTTCATACTTAAAGTGGTAGCAATACTCAGGTTATTCCAATTAACTTTTTGAATTATAATGATAATTATAGATGAGTCTGACCACCACTACATATAAATAATTACAATAAATATATGAAAGCATAATAATCTTTACGCAAGAAAATTTCAACGGGATCAAAATATAAATATATTTTTGAATCAGATTGATTTTCGGTTATTGTTTTACAACCACTCTGAAAATCCATTCTCGGAAGGAGTGAATGTTGGCAGGTATGCATTACAGTGTACTGTTATTGTTGAGAATAGATTAACTCCTTCGGAATATAATCTAATATTGAAATAGTTCTTCGACCAGTATTTTCTCTTTTTCGTCCCACTTTCAGGTCTGGCCCACATTGCATATAGACGCAGAATCGAAAGAATTTCATTAATACCTGAAAAATTACGGGGAAATTTAAAAAAAAAAACATTTTTTTTCAACAATCGATTACCAGTTGTTTTCTGATGAAAGAGTGTTTAAATCATGAGTAGTAACAGTTTCTTACATGTTGAAAGATTTCCTTCGATTTTTCTAAATTTTACGGTGTGTTGTGATCTTAATGCTCAGCAATGACACCAGGATTAACAGTAACTTTAAAGGACGCCTCATGTTGACGTATTTCTTCTTTAATAAGAAAAATTATAAAACCCGTTCTGTCCCGAATTTATAAATTGAAATGATACAAAAAGTGGTGCAATGTATTATCGAAATTAATTGGTTTTTTTACCGTAAAGGCATTCAAAAAGTCGTTCATAGATCAAAAAGTGCTAGTTCCTTAGAATTTTAGATCTTATCAGAAATAACTAAATCATTGTGGTATCTGATAATCCTTTAATTCACCCAGATAAATGAAAATACTGAAAAAAGTTTCCTACCACAATGAATGTCTTCGAAAAAAGGAACTGTCCTAAATATATGACGCTGGGCGTTAACCGGTTTATCTCTTGTAATGACTTTTAACCATTGATCGAAGTAAATATACATTGAAGGTAATTTTCCTCAAAAGCGTTAAAATATTGAAATTCTCTTTGGGGTATACCTACCTCTACGGATATGCGTCAATTTGACGCGATCATAATTTAGACAAAATTTTGGGTAAACAAGCAAATATCACATCAATAATTAATAGGAATGCACCGACAATACTTCGATTCGTTACCCGATATCGTTATCTCAAATAAAACAAGCGATAAACAGCTGTTGCCGATAAGCAATAATAGAAAGAACAAACGCAGAATGTCAATCGCAGAATGTCAAACTCGAATTAAGTAACAGAATTGTTCGAATTCAGTTACTTAATTCGAGTATTGAAAAATAAAATACTAGAATATTTCATAAATACATATCTCATATTTTCATTTTTTCTCATAATATATAATTACATTGCCTTCTAAGTGCAGAGATGCCAACTGCTCCGGATACGGCAAAATAATTAAATAAACGGTAAATAACTGCTTAGTACGTTTTCCAAATATAAAGTGGCGAATTATATAAGCCAGCGAATTATTTAGAAACAGTGGCGGATAAAAAACTACTAAATTGAATTAATTAAACTAAGAATCACAATTGATAAACTACCACTTTAAAATATATATTTGCTTTCCGGAGCAAGTTGGCATCTCTGTAAATGTATGGGAGAGAAATTTAACACATATATTCGAGAATTGAATCGGTAGTGCTTGACAAGTAAATAAGACAAACCAGTCATATTCTCAAATAAAACGATTTTTCAGACATATATTTGATGCCATTTCCTAATTTTTAATAGATTTTCTATTAAATAGCTCTTTAGTGTACTGGTTTATTTTTACAATTGTCTGATCGGACTACCTTTTAAAAATCATCTGGAGGCTTTCAGTTATAGGAGGAGTTGGCCCTATAGGACACACTCGTTAATAAATAGATATTTGTTTGGATGAACTTCCACTTCAAAAGTATATTCTTTGGTTTTAGGTACATATATTAGTATTAACGTTAATAAAAGTGTACTGTCTTCAGAACTATCTTCTTGTAAAATTGAAAATAAAATAGTAAATACATTATTAAAGAATAATTTTCCCCTTGAAATAACATGTATTTAAATAGATTTTCTTTGTTAGAAGATATTTCTTTTCAGGGTAACTCCATTCTAGAAAAATTTAAAAACTTGTAAAAAATAAGTCCAAAAAGTAGATAGTTTTAACTTTAAACTGTTGGCAAAAAATATTAATGAATTAAATGTCTGTGTTTACTTATGCTATTATATTATTACAATTTTCGGTAACATGATAAAATATTTGTTATTATTATTTAAATTTTTTCCGGACATTCTCCAAATCGCTTTTCCATCACCCAAATAGAAGCAGAATCGAAAGAATTTCATTAATACCTGAAAAATTATGGAGAAAGTTAAAAAAAAACAAACATTTTTTTTTCAATAATCGATTACCAGTTGTCTTCTGATGAAAGAGTGTTTAAATCATGAGTAGCTATACAGTTTATTACAGGTTCGACATTACAATTTCTACATTATCTAGTTTTTATGGTGCGTTGGGATCTAATGTGCAACAATGTAACCGAGATTAAATAAACGGAGTTATTGTTGTTAGTGTAACTTATTCAATTTAATTGTAGTCGAAAATGTTTATGACAATTAATTAACTCCGAAGCTTGTCCGTCATTATCCATTGACGGACAAACTTCTATTTTAGATACGTATATTAGTGTTAACGTTGATAAAAGTGTATTGTCTTCAGAACTATCTTCTTGTAAAAATAAAATGTTAAATAGATTATTAAAGAATAATTTTCCCTTTGAAATAGCATGCATTTAAGTAGATTTTCTTTGTTAGAAGATTATTCTGTTAGAAGTTATTTCTTCTTAGGGTAACTCCATTCTATAAAAACTTGCAAAAAGAAGTCGAAAAAATAGAATGTTTTAACTTATTACTATTGGCAAAAAATACTCCTGAAATAAATGTCTGTGTTTACTTATGCTATTATATTATTAAAATTTTCGGTAACATGATAAAATATTTGTTACCATTATTTAAATTTTTTTCAGACATTCTCCAAATTGCTTTTCCATCACGCAAATAGAAGCAGAATCGAAAGTATTTCGCTATTTCTTGAGAAAGAATTTTTTAAAAAATCTCGCAAATAAAAAAATAAAATGAATATTTTTTGTCAATTACCAGTTGTTTCCTAATCAAAGAGTGTTTAAATCAGATGTTGCTACTACTCATAAAAGAGTGGACTTCAATTTTTTATGAAGCCCTTTTACGGTGTGTTGTGGTCTAAAATGCTCAGCAATCATCGAAACAGGAAAATGGAGCTAATTCTGCTAGTATTAAGTGAACCTTCGAGCCTACAACTCCGTTTTCAATTGTGCAACAAGTTCTTTTACAAGAAAGTGGCTGAAAAATAACTATTTTTAATCAGTTATAATGCTCTAGCTTGTCCATTCCTAGAGCAGTAAAGTTTGACCTAAAACTACACACAGGCAAATTATTAGATACTGCGACTATGGACAATGAATTCCATGTAAGCAGATATAGGTTGAACTCTGTATTTTTTAAAAGTTAGTGGTTTCATACACATTTCGCTGTTAGAGGCCCTTAGGCCTCGTAGGAGGTTTTTACCTTTCAATGCGTTAGTTTACCTTGAAGTTGCGTGAAACATGACTTCTTTTGAGGAAAGCGAAAGAAAATAGGAGACATATGAATTGACTATTGCATTTTTGTCCTAAATTGCTTTGATTTGCGTCTACTAATGTTTAACTCCGTAGACTTGTAATTTTAAAGGGATTTCTTGGATCAATTATTTGGAGAAATTAGACTTCACGGAGGTTTTCCGAGGGAACTAATCCAGATTTCTAAGTTGCATGGATAGGAAATCCACGAAATCCTCCCGTGGTTTGTCGAAGGAAAATGGGACTCTAACCATCACCTCCTACATCAAAAAGCCTCCGCACGATCTTTTATAAGTAGTCTGCGCAGACTGTTTAAAAAGTGAACCAGTTGTGCGCATGAACCCAAAACCTTATATAAAAGTAATTGAGAGAAATTCATCATATATATTTGAGAATTGAATCTGCAGTGGTTGACAAGTGAATAAGGCAAACCAATAATATTCATAAATAAAACAAATTTTTAGTCATATATTTTCTACCACTTTCTTACTTAAACTAGATTTTGTATCAAGTGACTCGTTCGGAAAGTGGATATCCTTCACAGTGGTCTGATCGGACTACCTACAAAAAACCGTGTGGAGGCTTTCAGTTATGGGAGGCGTCGCACTAACCCATGATCCGTCTACCATTTAGGATATTTTACGTCAGCACTGTGGTCGAGACAAGCCAAATGCGGAATTAGTAACGAATTGTCTTCGAGGAATTCGAACCCAGCTCACCTCATTAGAAGGCGAACGCATGTTGTTGTTGCTTTATGCCACTTTTCAGTACTGACAAGACTATTTTATGGCAGAATGGGTGCTCATCTGGTATTCCTGTGGTGCCATCTTTGGCCCAAATTCGACTTTTGTCCCTCTCATACGTCACAGCTCGTTTTACAGGAACGACACATTCACACATCATCATCCATTGCAGATCATAACTTTGACTTGAATCAGATCACGGCCATTATCCGATCAATTACCCCTGTAGGTACTGATCCGCTTTTGGAACTCGTAGGTCTTTCTGACCCCGACAGATTTAGAGTGCACCAGTCACCGTTTTGTACACGGGGACTCTTCGGCCTGTGGAGATTGAATTCATGACCCCTTCAGAAATGTCAACTTGCTCCAGAGAGTAGATAAATATTTTAAAGTGGTAATCTTTTAATGTATGATTCTCGGCTTAGTAAATTCAATTTATAGGAATTTAACAGATCACTTCGTCTAAGTAGTTCGAAGGCTTATTTGATTCGGCACATTGTTACAATTACGCCGGGGCCTCCTTGGTCCGAGCGGTACTGCTCACCAAACGTTGTGTATAACATGGAGGTAGCGGGTTCAAATCCCGCTGTTACCCTGGCTGCATCCTCGTGCTGTCAATATCTGTATTTTGTTATCTGTCATTCTAATTTGCTAAAATATGTAATGTTATTACAAAGACGTCGCGTTGAGCGTTTTATTAAAAATCACGTTGCTATGAATACTGATATAACTATAAATGTTTATATTCACAATATATAATGTAAGCATATTTCTGAAAAATAATTCCTAAAAACAAAACACAGAAATGCCAACTTGCTCCGATTTGCAAAATAGTATTTTCTAGCGGTAACGAAATTTGAGTTATTCTTCGTTTAATATTTTAAATTTCAATTAATTTTTTCATCACTAAATATCAAAATATATAAGAATCATGTAACATGCAACCTAAAAGCATTAATTATTTGGTTACTGCTTTTTAAAGTAGGCGTAACTATGCTTATTTTGCAAGTTATACTTTTTAATTCGCAACCAGTACCACTTTATTATAACTTTTCCAGAGAGCTGAGCAGTTGGCATACCTGAAAACAGTAGTGGTACAATTTTTTTTCTTTATTTGAAAGAAATAACCGTCCTTCTAAAAGGGAGCAGGACACAAATGATTTTATCCTATTCCGTGCTTGCGATTACTAATGTTCAACTCCATAACCTTGTAATTTTGAACCCAACCCAGAGGAGAAGGGAACTCCTGGATCAAGCATTGGGATAAACTTGACTTCGCAAATGACTTTTTGAGAAAAATAAATTGCATTTGCGATGTAGAGGCAATCCGCTCGTACCACCTGCAGTAAGCCCGACATCAAAGAGATTCTAACCTCAATCACTCAGGATGTTTTACATCAACACTGTGATTAGTGCGAACCGGAAGCAGAATTCGTACCAACCAGCCACTGCTGTGATTCGCACCTGATTCCCTTCAGTGTGATGCGAAATAGTGCCTAGTACTCTATTCCCTATACCACCACGGCTACCTTCCCTTTTATTTAATTTTATAACCGCCGTTAAACAGCAGTTTGGATTTAAGACTAATAATGTTCAACTCTGTTGCCTTGTAATTTTGAACCCAATCTAGAAGACAAGGAAACTCCTGGATCAAGTTTTGGGAGAAATTTTGCCTTCATGGAGGACTTTTTGATGAAACTCACCCACATTTGCGTTACATGGAGAGGAAACCCACGATAACCTCCCTAGGTTAGACTGATGGCAAGGGGACTCTAACTCATGATCCGTTTACCACTGAGGATATTTCACGTCAGCTCTTTACATCAGCACTGTGATCGGTGCGAGCCGGGGGCGAAATTCGTTTCGACCTGCCGTGGCTGCGATTTGAACCGGGTTCACCTTACTGGAAGGCGAATGCTCTATCCCCTGAGGCAACATAGCTCTATTCTATAGATCAGCTTTTTCCAAACTGGGAGGCGCGGACTTGTCTAAAGGGAGCCGCGAAAATTAGTCACAGTGAACAATTTTCCAAATTACTGCTAAAGTTTTCTATGTAAAAAATGAAGGAATAAATGAAAAAATACCATCGTGCTTTATCGCGCATAGTTCAACTAAACATTTCGTAACTTAGCATGCATATACCTATACGTCCTAGACCCCGGAAAATCTTTTGAACCAAGGCCGTCGTTAATTTGGCGACACTAGCGCCACTCGACCGACACAACTTAACAAAAGCCAGATGCGCGCGCACTAACGCCACTTGATGCCACACATCCAGAGAAGATCGACGCACGTTTAGCTCACCAATTTGTTTCGTGTCACAGCTAATATTTAATTGGTTCAGCAGTGTTAGGTTGTGTTTCTATTGTTATTGACGAGATTGCTCACTGATCATAATAATAAGTAATTTAATTGTTTCATTTTTTTAGAATAATATAATATTATTCCTAATATTTCCAGACAAATGGATAAGTTTTTGATAGGATATAAGCGAAAATCCACTAATAATGAAGATTCTGATGCTGGCACAAGTAGTGGGAATACCAGCCACAAGGAAGAGGAAGGAAGAACTCCCAAGACAAGGAAATACGACTTATCCTATTTATCGTTCGGATTTACTAATATTATTAACGATAATGTGGAAAAACCAATGTGTTTGTTGTGTTCAAAATTTTTGGCCGCTGATAGTATGAGACCCGGCAAATTGAAACGGCACCTTGAAACTATTCATTCTGAATACGTTGGCAAGCCCCAAGAATTTTTTCAAAGAAAATTGGAAGAGCCATTAAAAAACAAGCAAAATTTAAAAAAAATTGTTCATATTCCATCAAATGCAATACTAGCATCATATCTAGTGTCGTACAGAATCGCGCAGTGTAAAAAACCCCACACAATAGCAGAAACCTTAGTTTTGCCAGCAGCTATTGATATGGTCAAAACAATATTTGGCCAATCTTATGCAAATCAGCTGCGACAAATACCGCTTGCTGATAATACAATTGGCAGAAGAATTGATGATATATCTGAAGATCTTTGTGACCAATTAGTTTCTCGAATGCGTACTTCAAAATTCGCCATACAAGTAGAGGAAGCTAATGATGTAGCTAAAGACGCACATTCAATTGCATATGTTCGATATGTTGACGATACTAATATAATTGAAGATATCTTATTTTGCAAACTAATTCCTGACAGAGCCACATCCAATGAAATTTTGAAAATAATAGATTTTTTAATGAGAACGCCATTATGTGGAATAATTGCATTGGGTTCTGTACTGACACAAAACTGGTCTTCAAACACTAGTTAAAATGAAAACACCTGAGGTTCTCTGGACGCACTGCATGCTTTACAGAGCAGCTCTCGTATCGAAAACTATAAGCGAGGAACTTAACAATGTTTTTGCAAAAGTAAGGAAAGTTATTACATAAAAAACAGTCTATTAAAAGCAAGGTTGTTCGCAAAACTGTGTGAAGATATGCGAGCTAATTACACGTCACTTCTGTACTATTGTGAAGTGCGCTGGCTATCTCGTGCAAAAGTGATTCAAAGGGTACTTGAACTAAAAGAAGGAATTGCTATGTTTCTCGAGGAAAATCATAATGAAGACGGCAATATGTTTAGGGATGATAATTTTATCGTTAAACTTACATATTTGTTTGTCATTTTGGAAAAATTTAGTGTTCTTAATAAATCAATGTAAGGATCGCAAATGCATTTGCTTATACAAAAAGACAAAGTGAAAGCATTTAATAAAAAAGTGGAGCTATGGAAATCAAATTTGCAAAAAAATAAGATTGACATGTTTCCACGTTTAAATTTATGCTCCCGAGATAACATAGAAGCAAACAAAAATTTCTTTGTGGAACGCTTGAATGGTTTGTTGCTTCAATTTTCAAATTATTTTAGCATTCTTGATTTTACAAAGTTTGCGTGGATACAGAATCCATTTATCGACAAAGAAGATGATGAATTTGGATTGACAAGTATTGAAAAAGAAAAATTGATTGAATTATCTTGTGATACTACATTAAAACATAAATTTTAGACTGTATCTCTGGTTCAATTCTGGTTGAATCTTCATACAGAATAAAACACCTTGTCAAACAAAGCTTTGAAAGTACTGTTGCAGTTTGCAACATTATATTTATGCGAAACGGGATTTTCTGCCTTGGCTGCAATGAAATCCAAATATCGAGCTCGTTTAGTTGTGGAAAAAGAGCTACGAGTAGCTATATCGTCACAGACACCAAGATTTGATAAACATTGTGCTAATAGACAAGCACATCCATCTCATTAAAAATAATAATAAAATGTCGTTTTCCATTAGTTTGTATGAATAAATTTCATAAGAGTAAAAATGTTTGTGTTTTTATTTTATGAAATCTTCAGGGGGGGGGGAGCCAAATGATTAAATATTTTAAAGGGAGGCGTAGAAATATCAAGTTTAGAAACCACTGCCATCGATTGAACTTAATAATTCATACAAATATTTCCGTATGATGGCTAATCTGCGATACTCATTCACTCTCATAAAACGTTAATCATGAAATGCGTAGTGTTGCAAGCTGCTTTGTTTCCATCTGTAAATGTTTAGATAGCATGGGTAAAAGCGAGACAGAAACGAGAAAAAGCTGGTAGTAAGACAATTTCAATTTTACCTTGTTTTTGGTAAGAGTAATTCTATACTCTTTCTTAAACTTTATATTACGTAGTTTCAACTTTTTCTCATGAAAGAAACAGGTTAATATAAATGCTACAATTGTAAAAATATCTCGGTAGTTACAGAAATGTAAAGTTTTTTGAAAGAAATGCAAGAATAAAATTCCTTTCGTAATAGTTTCTGCTCTTTTCCGTCTTGGTATATAAAGGCTTACAGTCCTAATAGATAGGAGGTAGAGGAGAAATATGAAGTATTTCCGCTTTTGATAACAGCAAAAATTTTCGTCAATTTTTACTAATTGTCAGAACTATATTACTATTTCTCATGTTGTCGCAAATCAATAAATTCTTAGGTAGCAAATTGAAAAACAAAATTTTGATTACGGAAAGGTTACCTCTTAATTTGCTTTTGGATTACAACTCCAGACTATTTTTATTCGTTGTTACAAACAATGGAAGACATTAAACTATTAATGACACTGCATATTACACATTTAAACAGTCATTTTTGATTGATTTTCTTTTCTTTTTTAAGTATAATGAGGTTAAAATAAATCGCTACTCGGCTATCATATGGACTCAAAATGAAAGGGGATGAACTTGATTATTATTACATTATTTTTATTATTAGGAATATGTAATTATTAGTAGTATTCTCACTGAGCTCTTAGAAAAATTTAATGATAGTTGTAAATTCGTTTAGAATGAAATTCCTTTGCTTGTTATAATTTTAAGTCCTGGTTAGCCTCAGTTATACATAGTGGTTGCCATAAATGTATTAAATGATCAAGTTCAGTCTCACATTTGCAATCACTTTCATTCGTTCATAATTCTTTAAGAAAATACACTAAGCCCCCAGATAAAACATTTATA
>NC_092215.1:39107227-39111403 GCF_043381705.1 Parasteatoda tepidariorum
ATGCATACCTGCCAACTTTCACTCTTTCCGAGAATGGATTTTCAGAGTGGTTGTAATACAATTAACGAAAAACAATCTGACTCAAAAATATATTTGCAGCTTGATCCCGTTGAAATTCGCTTGTGCAGGGATTATTATGCTTTTATATATTTATTGTAATTATTTATATGTAGTGGTGGTCAAACTCATTTATAATTATCATCATAATTCAAAAAGTTGATTGGAATAACATGAGTATTGCTACCACTTTAAATATGAAAATAAAATCTTCCGGAAAATCCGGAAGAGACACATAAAAATATATTTTATAGNATATATGCATGTATTCAATATACAAAAATATGTTTCATCATGCATCCTTTGAAATTTGTTTAGTTCATTTATTAATGATTTAATGCTATTTTTTACTAACGATCAAATGATCTAATAATTAAAATTAACATGCATTTAATATCTAAAAATTTGAACAATATAGAATGAACTACTGGTGGAAAGAAATTCCAGTAAACAATCACTTTGAAGGATAAAATTCTACAAGAATTCATGAAAGAAGACATTATACAATTCACTAAGCTTCGGATAAAAAAAAATATTAAAAAGAAAATTACTAACAATGCATCTAAGGAACACCATATGTTAAGAAGCATTTTTATGTGTACTCTGTCATTCGCAAGGTACATTGCCAAAAGAGGAAGATAAAATATTCGTAAGGCGTAACCATGTCAAGAAAAAAAGCCCCTTAAAATATCTACCTTGGCATAGAGGAGATACAAGTTTTGAAAGCTCCATTAAATCAAGCGCAAGACAAAGCATCTTGGGATCATTATGTCTTGAGCTGTTTTGTCGCTACGTCAACGCATACTTTTTTTCTTTGGTTCCTTAAATCAAAAGACGTGGTCTAGTTTATAAATGACTAAACAGTTACTCTTTTTAAGTTGTTCTATACGCTGTTTTTCATTTTGTTCGGAGCCAGGACACATTTATACAATTTTTTTGCTGCTATTTAAATATATCTAATTGTTTTTATCCATGAATATTAATCGTTTTTATCAACTTAACTTAATGAAATCATAACTAGTCATATACAATTTGTACGCAATTAATAGGACCACACTTTAATCATTTACTTGGATAATGGCAAAAAATACTTAAATCAAATGACGGTTCCTTAAATTAAAAGATAAGATCTAGTTAATATATAATTAAACAGTCATTATTTTTAAGTTGCTTCATTTACTGTTTGTCGCTTTGTTTGAAACCAGGTTATATTTGTACAAGTTTTTTTTGTGATATTTAAAATTATCTGATTACTTTGCATGAACATTAATTATTTTAGCAACCTATTTTAATGAAATTATAATGAGTGATATCCAATTTGTGCGTAATTAATAGGACCACACTTTAATCATTTATTTGGCTTACGGCACAAAATACTTAAATCAAAAGACGGTTTCCTAAATTAAAAGATAAGGTCTTGTCAATATATAATTAAACTGTCATTATTTTTAAATTGTATCATTTACTGTTTATCGCTTTGTTTGAAACCAGGGTATATTTGTACAAGTTTTTTACTTCATGATATTTAAAATCATCTGATTACTTTGCATCAACATTAATTATTTTAGCAACCTAATTTAATGAAATCATAATGAGTGATATTCAACTTGTACGTAATTAATAGGACCACACTTCACTCTTTATTTACACTGACATTAAAATACGGTTCTTTAAAAAGGACATGATCTAGTTAATAAATTAGTAAACAGTCATTCCTTTTAAGTTGTTTCGTACGTTGTTTATTATTTTGTTCGAATGCAGGTCGTAGTTGTAAAGTTTCTTTTCATGCTACTTAAAATTATCTAGTTGTTTTTATCTACTATCATTAATTGTTTTTATCACCCTATCTTAATGAAATAATAACTAGTGATATCCAATCTGTACGCAAGTAATAGCACATTAATTAATTTTTGTGAATTGGGAAAAAATGCTTAAATCAAAAGACGGTTCCTTAAATCAAAAGGCATGGTCTGATTAATAAATAGACAGTTATTCTTTATAATTATTTCTTACGTTGTCTATCGTTTTGTTTGAGGCCCGGGCATATTTTTACAAGTTTTTTCCATGCTGTTTAAAATTATAAAAAAATTTTTTTATCCATGAACACTAAACATGTTTTTCAACTTATTTAAATGTGTACCTAGTGATATCCAATCTGTACCTGTAACTAATGGTATCCAATTTGCATTTAATTAATAGGACCACATTAATTTACTCTTTTTTCTGCCAATGGTTAAAACAAAAGACAATTCCTTAAAAAAAGACGCAGTCTAGTTCATAAATAACTAAACAGTCAATCATTTTATGTTGTTTCGCACGCTATTAGCGTTTTGTCCTCAGCTAAAGTTCATTTTTATAAGTTTTTAAAAGGTTTTTAAGATAATCTAATTATTTTTATCCATGAAAATTATTTGTTCTTATCAAACAATCTTAGCACTTGGTTTACGAACGTTTCTTATATACCTGTCTCTACAAACACGCGTTAATGTGACGCATGAATGAATACATATAACAACACTTTACAGAGATGCCTACTTGCTCTGGACAGCAAATATATTTTTTAAAGTGGTAGTTTATCAATTGTGATTCTTGGATTAATAAATTCTATTTAGTAGATTTTTATCTACCTCTATTTCTAAATAATTTGCAGGCTTATATAATTCACCAATTTATTATTGCAAACTTTACTTAGTAGTTATTTACCGTTTTTTTTAAATTATTTACCAATGAAGCCCGGTTATACCGGTGGGAGGCGAGAGAGTGCACAGGGAGTCTTCCCCCTTTTGTAAATTTGTAAATAGTGTAAATATTCTTTCTTTATCTTTATCTTCAATTTGTTCCCTTTATTATGTATCAACTTGCGACTTATTTTTATGTATGACTCAGACTTGATTTTATCAATTATTGTTCATTCTGAGATTTAACTTAATGTTAGCGCAGCACCTCCCTTCCCTTCCGCCACATATTATCCAATTTAGATGAAAGAGCAGATATCCATACATGGATAGGTACTCTGAAAAAAGTTGATTAGTTAGTTAGTTAGTTAAAATTATTTTGGCGTGTCCGGAACAGTTGGCATCTCTACACTTAGAAAGCAATGTAATTATATACTGTAAGAAAATAAATGACAATATGAGATATATATTTATGAAATATTCTAGTATTTTATTTTTCAATACTCGAACTAAGTAACTAAATGCTTCAAAATCTGACGCTCTGACATCAATTGACATTTTGCGTTTGTTCAATCTATTATTGCTTATCGGGAACAGTTGTTTATCGCTTGTTTCATTCGAGATAACGATATCGGATAACAAATCGAAGCATTATCGGTACATTCCAATTTATTTTTGATGTGATGTTTGCATGTTTACTCAAAATTTTGCCTAAATTACGATCGTGTCAAATTGACGCATATCCGTAGAGATAGGTATACCACAAAGAGAATTTCAATATTTCAACGCTTTTGAATAAAATGGACTTCAATATATATTTACCTCGATCAATGGATAAAAGTCATTACAAGAGATGAAATAGAAATGCAAACGGGCTTTGTAATTTTCCTTATAAAATTCGAAATGCGTCAAAATTACGCGTCCCGTAAAACTAGTGAAATCATGAGGTGCGATCTCAAATTGTACGCAATTAATATGACGACTATAAATTATATTTTTTTCTACCACTGATGAAAAAATGCGAAAAAAAATTATTATTAACTTTTTTTTTCCCTAACGAAATTATAAAAAATAATTATTTTATTTTCATAAATTAATAAATTCATTAATAAAAAGAGTTATAGCATGAATTTTACGTCATTTGACAGCATTTTTCGGAAACGGTAGTTTTATTTTCCATACTACGTTCAAAACATGCTTGCAACAGTCAGTTGTTATGCAAGAAGATCAGAGTGGTTAAAGCTCTAAAATGCCATGCTTATGTGTTGAAATTACAGCAAAAACAAAAGTTGTGATGCATTTCAGAGTTTCAATTAAATCGCGCTTTTGGTGGAAGATTTTTCCGGTGATTGTAAAACAGTCTCGAAATACGTTTTATCTCGTAAAAACGAGATCACTGCTTAATATTTAGGATATTTTACATCTTTTACATATATATATATAT
>NC_092215.1:39111669-39135792 GCF_043381705.1 Parasteatoda tepidariorum
AAACATTTAATAATCCAATGTAATTCTGATATTTAGTAATATTATGAGATGGAAGTTGTTATATCCATTAAAGTTTCTATACAAAATAAAAATATTTTGGTGTCAATATATTTCCCTTTTTTTGTTATTTTAGGATATAAAACATATTTTTCAAACTTTAATGAACGTAGAACAAGTATTGCAATGCTTTATATTTTTTAAATGACTCATAATAATTTTAAAGAGCAAAATATTTTTTTAATTCAATATTTTTGCTTTATTTAAGGCACTTTTGCGCAATTTTTGAATTTTTAAAGGCATTTTTTGGCCTTTTTAAGGGCATTAGTTGAGAGTTTTTAGGTCATCAAAATCCGGGCTCTAGTTATCACAGATAGACACTTTGATACTTAATTTCACTTTAATTTTTGATAGTACCAAATCATACCTTATAATAATCTGATGGAGTTTTACCTCGAGCACCTTGTACTAAAACCACATTATCTGAAACAGTAATCATAGTTTGATTATTAGTGAACCTATAATTTTGTTAAGAAAATTAAACATCAAATACTAATTAATATTAAAACTCAAATTCAAAAAAATAAATAAATGCAAAGAGTAAAAAAGTGAAAATTAAATTAACAAGAACCATATATACAAATAAATAAAAGAATCACAATAATTTAGTAATAATGATTGATATGGGGAAATGTGGAGTGAATGCAATTGCTTTGGTTTTTTTATTTTTAGACACAGTGACAATTTTGGTGTTAGATTGCACCTATTTTTGTTTTTAAAGTCTAGATCGTAGGTTCTCAATATGGGCACTGTTGACTTCCAGTGAGTGTTGAAAACTTTTAGAAGGACGTTGAAACTTCTTAAAGGATATGTAAAACCTAACAGAAGCAATTTTTTTAAACAAACCACACTTTAAAAAAATTTATTTAGGATAAAAAAGAAAATTATACGTATTAACTCAGCATAGGTTACATGCCATTAAAGTAGCTATTAATTTAAAATTTTGTTGAGAGAAGAATTGCTAATTTTATAGTGAAACACTTTGTTTACTATTCTACACAAAATTTATTTTTTACACTAAGAAGTTTGAAGTGACTTTTATTCCCTCCTTAAATTTAAACCATTTTTTTTTGAATTTTAAACATATAATTTTGCTATTTTATTTTATCATTATGAGCATATTTTTTTGTTCATCATAAAGATAACATTTCAGTAGTTTGTGATGTTTAGACTAATTTAATGAAAAGTTATTTTATGTTTGACTTAAAGGTTTGCAGTGAATCTTTCTTTTATGTAAGGGCTGCAGACTTAAGTTTTCTTTTTTTCTAAAACAAATTCAAATATGAAATCATTGGTCAGCAAAAAATTGTATTAAAGTAACGGTATGATTAAAAGTGTGTCTTATCTAATATATATATATATATATATATATATAAATTATTTCAGGAATAAAATTTTTGTTTCAGTCCAGAATGCTATGTCTTAGTAACGTATGAAAAACGGAAACGTATAGAAAACCAAAGAACTAGAGAAAAAAGTAGAAATTTCTCAAGAAAAAGAAAATATTGCAAGCACCTTTCGTTGATTTTTTTTTTTCCTTTTAAACTCAGGGTCATACTTGGCTCACTGGAAGAAGCAGTATATTTATTCATTAAACAATTTAACACTTTCATGCCGGAAAAAGTGAAAATACTGGTAGAAGAGCTATTTCAGTATTGGATAATATTCGGGAGGAGTTAATCTTTTCTCAACAATAACAATTCACAGTAAGGAAATTTATCACGGTGAAGAAGCAATTCAATATAAAAATTGCATCCGTTAAAAACAATTGGTAGTTATGGATTTTTATTATTCCCGGAAAAAAACTAAGAAATGAAATTCATTGTTACTAGCTTTTACTCCGGTGCGCTGCCAAGATGAGACAATCTAGCGTGACCCACCGGTGGGTCACCCCGGCGTGAACGAGTTAAATCAGGCGTCCAGTAATCCCTCAAAATTGTTAAAGTAGTAGTTGACTTATCAGCAAAACAGTAGGAATTCTCCTGGCTTCAGAAACTATTTAAATGCTTCAAATTTCCTCTCCTCTCATAACATAAATCTTCATATGTGTATGAGAGAGAGATTCCAGAAGTCCACCAAAGATATATAAGTGGTAGCAAACTACTCATCAAATCAATCTAAAATTTTGCTAAATTCGCAACCACTTTAATTTAGATAATATTTATCTAGCATATATCCAAACCATTGTTGTCATCGCCCAACTCCATTCCTCCTCACTACTCCTCATCATCGATTTATTACTACAGATGAATCTGTTAATGCCGCTTTGCGGTAGCGCACCGAGATTTATGTGATTTCTACCATTGCTGTCATCGAGAAAAATTTAATGAACAGTTTTATAAAAACTAGGAATGTATTTTTTAGCATATATTTTACTACCAGTTTAAAAGTTTTGATGGACCTTAGTGAGCCCTTAAAATAGAAAAGAAGCAAATTTGATTAAAAAGTTGAGGGCAGCAGGTCAATTGTTTTAAAGAGAAAATGCATTATAAAAGATCTTCAGTACGTGATAGACACATACAATATGTGTAGATTTATTTTATGAAATTATCCTCTAATGTATATTTGAACCAAAAAAAATTTTTCAAACTTTTTCTAACACTACAGCAATTTTGAATTTAAAAAATCTTTCCACTATCCTCCTCATTCACAATCTTATTTATCAAATCTTGAGTTTATTTACTAGTAACCTGTTCCAAAATGATACCAATATAATTATTTTCTCCTTCCCAAAACTATATCAATATAGTAATACAAAAGAACAGCAATTCTGAAAAACCTTTCCTCAACTTGGTCACGGGATCTTCCGATATTGAACTGGTGATCAATAAATTAAAAATAATTAATCTTTTATCAAGTACATTTAATCTAAAGGCAATACTAAATCAACGTCAATGAAAACTCCAACGCGTGAGAGACTTCAAGCTTCAATAATGATCAATGAAATCATAAACGCCCCTATCAAACAATCCCTATCCGAAAATACACACCATGCACTCAAAATCAACAAGAGGTTGAATAATATAAATAAAAACAGCCGTAGTTAAAAAAGTAACTTTTATGGATGGATTTGAAATAAAAATGAAAAAGTATAAATATAACGCATGTAAAAGAAAGAAAAGAAGAAACTAAAAAAAGAATATATTTTGCTATTATTTTCATTCACTATCTCATTTGTCAAACCATGAGTGTTTATCTACTATTAATCCATTCCAAAATGTTACCAATATAACTATTTTCTTCTTCCAAAACTATATCAATGTCGTAATACAAAAGATCAATAATTCCGAAAAACTTTTCATCAACTTGGTCATGGGATCTTCCGATATTGAACTAGTAATCAATAAATAAAAAAATAACTAATCCTTTATCCAGTACATTTAATCTAAAGGCATTACCAAATCAACGTCAACGAAAATTCCAACGCGTGAGAGACTTCATGCTTCAATAATGATCAATAAAATCATAGACTCCTCCCTATCCGAAAATACACACCATGCACACGAAATCATCAAGAGGTTGAATAATATAAAAAAAAACAGCCGTAGTTAAAAAAGTAACGGTGATGGATAGATTTGAAAGAAAAAGAATCAGTATAACGTATGTAATGGGTAAAACATTTTTATCGCCAAGGAATAGAAGAAATTTAAAACTTTCTAAATTATTAAGGTAAAAGATTCAAGGCCCTCGGGTAGTCAATTTTACTGTTTTAAAGTGTAGGGTTTCTATTTTATGCTTCGATAATGATAGTATCGACTGGTGATTCTCACATTTCCTAGAAACCATTTCCTTAACTTTTCGAGGTAAACAACTTTCTGAGTTACCTTATACATTACTTTTGAGGCATGATGATTTTTGAATAACAATCTCTTGATGACTGTTTACAAAATTTTGCTTTTAATTATTTTTTGTTATAGCAGTCCTGTAACAAAACTCTTTAAGTTTTTGAAAAGTTCAGTTTTATCTTAAAATATCATTCATTTTCTGACAAATTATAAAATTTTGATATTCGCTTTATTTAAGACGTATTTAGATGCTTCTAATTTCTTTTAAATCTATGAACTATATAAAATCGTGTTGACTATATTACAGGCTTAGCAACTCAGGAGCATTTAAATGTGAAACTAAAAAATAGTAATTACTGTAATATTTCCTACTTTACATGAAGAAACATTATCACTTTTTATGTTGAATTATTTCTTATTTACATTTGACGCATGAAATTCAAAAAATATTAAAATTCGACTGAAATAAAGTTTTTCATAGAAACCGTAAAAAAAAAAGTTTTTTTTTACTTATTTGGTAGAATAAATATAAATTTCAAAACGTTTTCCACCACTTTATGTAACTAATTTTATTATTTACTTGATAATGTAGAAACTTTGTTTTCTTCATTAATATCAGTCACCACACAGACTGCTGAACTCAAAATGTTTTTTATTATAATTTTCTTAAATTTCTTGATGTATGGGATATGGGCCTTCTGCGCTGCCCAGGTTCCCAAATTTGTTAAAGAAAATAAGAAACTTGTTTTCCTCAGATATTATAACTGTAGACAAGTCCGCATGCTTGAGTGCACAAAAATTGGAGCTCAATCTCAAGACTTGTCAAACTTGAATATTAGCATGTTCACGCCGGGGTGACCCACTGGTGGGTCACGCTAGATTTTCTCATCTTGGTGGCACACCGGAGTAAAAAGTGGTAACAAATAAATTTCCTTTTTTAGTTTTTTTTCCGGGAATAATAAAAATCCATAACTACCAATCGTTTTCAACGGATGCAATTTCTATAATGAATTGCTTCTTCCATGCCTGGCAACTCTTCCGGATTTTCCGGAAGATTTTATTTTCATATTTAAAGTGCTAGCAATACTCAGGTTATTCCAATTAACTTTTTGAATTATAATGATAATTACAGATGAGTCTGACCACCAATACATATAAATAATTACAATAAATATATGAAAGCATAATAATCTTTACGCAAGCAAATTTCAATGGGATCGAAATATAAATATATTTTTGAATCAGATTGATTTTCGGTTATTGTTTTACAACCACTCTGAAAATCCATTCTCGGAAAGAGTGAAAGTTGGCAGGTATGTTCTTCGCCGTTATAAATTTTGCTTACAGTGAATTGTTATTGTTGAGAATGGATTAACTCCTCCCGAACATTATCTAATATTGAAATAGTTCTACCAGTATTTCCTCTTTTCCCGGCGTGAGCGTGTTCAACAAAACAGATTTAAACTAAATGAAGGTGATAACAAAACTCGAAGAATTTTGGTAGCTGAGAGCAGGAGCGCAAATTTTTTATTAAATTGGTAGTGTATTAAGTAGTAAAACTTGTGGATTAAAAAAAATTACGCCTATTCTTCAAAAGTTTCGCCATTAAATGGCAGCTACAAAGTTGCATTTCATATGATACTTTGATTTTCTCATATGTGGTGGTGAAAAATTGCTGACTGAAAATAACTTAAATTTCGTTTCCACTAGAAAATATTTTTTTTACAAAGCGAAGCAAATTGGCATTGTTGCCTGAGAGACAAATGAGTTCAGTTAGTTAATACGCAGTCTACGCTTGGATCAAGTTTGGATTTGTTCAAACACCTGAACGAAATCTTTCTTTAATATTTATATACTAAAAAAATTATTATAAATTGGTTAGTATAGAATTGAGATGAACCAACTACATTCATTGAACAAATTGTAAAATATATATTTACAGCTATTATCTTGATTTTATTGGCTTTTGTATTAGCGCGTTCAAGCCGGGAAAAGTGAAAATACTGGTAGAAGAACAATTTCAACATTAGATAATATTCGGGAGGAGTTAATCTATTCTCAACAATAACAATTCACTGTAAGGAAATTTATCACGGCGAAGAAGCAATTCAATATAAAAATTGCATCCGTTAAAAACAATTGGTAGTTATGGATTTTTATTATTCCCGGAAAAAAACTAAAAAATGAAATTTATTGTTACCAGTTTTTACTCCGGTGCGCTGCCAAGATGAGATAATCTAGCGTGACCCACCAGTGGGTCACCCCGGCGTGAACGTGTTAAATAGATATTGTGCTAACTGCATAGCTACTAAAGATAACGAAATATTGTTTTCGAAAATTTGAATTAAAAGAACATTGTCCACAACTGACAGAAATACAATTAGACAAATGCTTTTGTATTTCCTTTCTGATAAAAGTTTTAAAAAAGTTTATTTCAATCAGAAATTTCTGCTTTATTTTACTACCTGTGGAAAAACATTTTCTGTAAGCCATAAATGTTGTAAAATATGTTGTTATATGCCAGTGCTATAATTTACCTATTGAAGAGAAAAATATAAAATATATAATTATAAATATATGCATATAAAGGTAGGGTATTTATCCTTAAACGTATATATCAGATAAGTCGCATCGTTGTATCTTATAATTTCGTTAATAAGCTTGAATATGCATGCATATGCTATTTTGCTCGATATATGCAGCGTCTCTTTCAGCTATACCTTTATCATTGACTTAAAAGGTAAATACTCTATCACTTTCCTTTATAAAAGAACCTGTTGCATTTCTGTAAAAGGTGGCACGTACTTGCGGGGGAAAAACTTTTCGGTAGACCTAATATAAAGTTCATATTCTTATTATAAACTATCTCTCACTGTTTACACCGCCAGTAAAATTGTTCTTTCCATCAGTTAAATTAAATAATTGCTTGTACCTTACTCGTGGAAACAAGTAAATAAACATATTTAGTGGTAAAATAGCATTAAAAAGATTAAATAAACATAAAAATGGGACCGGAAAATAATGTCGCATTTGATATTTGTTATCAAGATTTTCTTTTTAGTCAATAATGTATTCTCGTTAACAACAACCTTTCAATGCCGGACTTAAAATGAATCGAAAAGGACAGAAAAAAAAATTTATTGGTTTTAAAGACTAACAAATATTTAATACGACGAAACAACATTACTTTCCGGTACCCGTAATACTTTTCTCGGTTTCTATTATTTTTAATCGAATTTTTGCGTGAACTAACTTGTGCCATTTATTTTTAATCGGATAAGAAGCAATCCCATGTACAAATGTGTGTGTGTGTGATAGCTTGTAATAAGTCTTGGCAGTGAGGAATATTTTATTCCTGACAAAAACAAGCTACATTTAATATTTTATCAAACCATGTGTAAAGAGCCACGTGTAATAATAATACATTCAGTTATTTTGTAATCAACAATGAATTAGCATATTTGAACATCTATAACTAAAAGAATTGAAGAATAAATAGTCTCAATGTCACAGCTCTATCTTCTTTTTTACTATCATTCAGTATGTAGTTAAAATCTAGTTTAAAAAGTTCCCGACGTAGTTTTCGTAACAATGTATACCGGGACACGGAAGTTTCAATCGATTTTACAAACTTATTTTTGTTTCACCTAGTTAAAGTGTCGGTTACCAGGACAATCTCAAATCACTCGTAACTAATAACGAAACGATTTCCGTCTTGAGAAACTTTTTTGATCACAATCTCGCTTTCCGCTCCTCACAAATGGCACATTTCTCATTGTAAGCCCTAGCTGACATATCTCAATTATCTAGTAGACTTTTTCTTGTTCTATCCATTGATCCAATGTACCCTTTCCCCTAAAGAAGATATATACTCGCATAGCCTTGTCTTATCTTTCTTACTCAGAGCTTACAGTTTATATATAGTTGTATCTCTGCTTCTGTTCCACTTTTCTCATTCTTCCTTCATTGGGAACACACTAGCTTAGTCAGATTTGGATGATAAACAGTGGATATTATTAGAAACACGACACAATCTAAAAATAACTTTATATATATATANTTTTAAAGAAAAATGCATTTCGCTCCGAAAACAAAATTACTTGAATTCGAAAAGAAGATAAAACAAAGGAAAATTACAGAAAAATAAAATTCTTTTAAAAAATCCTAACAATAAAAGATATAATCTTTTCATCAGCCCACACGATTATATCCGCAAAAAAGAGTGCTTTCTGTTATTGTATTAATATAGCCAAAACAAAATATAAATACAATAGTGAGAGGAGCACTCAAAAAAATTTTTACAAAAATTACAACAAATAAAATCGAACACAATAAGTAAAAATGACACGTAAAAAAGAAAATAAAATAAAAAGAAAAAAGATAATAAAACATAAAACATAATCTATATAGCGAGTAGCGAATTCAAATGTACTTACATAAACGGGAAATTTTTTAAAAATGATTTAAAATACTTTCGTAACAAGATTGCCAGATTGCAAAATATGAAAACAAAAGCGCAAATTAAGCGTAACTAGAGGAATTTTGTTTTAAAGTGCCGTTCTTACTGCATTGCTGAAGTGCGTTTGATTTGTTAGTTACCAAGGATGGGCCTGAAAATGAATGTGCGCAAGGTAATATTATACTGGATAATTTAAAGAAGTTGACCAAAAATAATTGTGGAAAATAAATATTTATTTAAGAAAAATATATAAAATAGAAAAGAGAAACATGAATTGCCTGCTTTGCAAGTAATTTCAGCCACCGATTTGTCCGAAATGGATTTGCACATGTAAAACTTATATCAATAAGCTTTTTTTTCTCAATTTCCTTCGTGTTCTTATGTATTTATTTTGCTGTATATATATATAAATGAAAAATATTTAGGATATGCTGAATCAAAAAGAAAATTTAACTGTCCAAAATTGGCATTATTGATATTTTTATTTCAAATATTTATTTCTCTTGGAGGGCTAAATCATATGAATGAAGCTTATTAAGTCAAAGAAATAATAATAATAATAAATCAGTTTTACCGGATAAGGCATTGCCGCTTCCCTTTTAAAGACCAAGATAAATTTGTGTAACTCTTTAACTATTAATTCATCCATAGACTAAGAAATCATGTGCTATTTCTTATATTTGCTTTTCATCGGCAAAAATAATAAATAAACTTAAGGGAAATGCAATTAAATTCAAATCATAGTTTATGAATGATAATTTTTTCTGTTTGAAATATTTAATGTTATTTACCAATTAGCAGCCCCTATATCAATTGAATTTTTTTAAACATTTATAATTAATGAGTTTGGTAATGTGTATGCAAGCCAAAACAAAATACTCTGAGCAAAGAAGTAAGGGGTTTCTGAAATTGCAGCATGTTTACAAAATTGGTGAAATAAAAAACAGGTTTTAATACAAGAAACAAAGTTTCACTGCGAAAGCAAGTTTTACTACTTCTACTTACTTTCATGAAAACAAGTTTTACTACAAACCCATTTGTCTCTTTAACCCCTTGGAGACGGGTGATTCAGAAAAGCATTCGTACAAAATCAGAATCAAGTTGCAATTAAATAAAAAAACGGTAACTTAAATGTAGTCGTTGCTAATTTGACAGACTTACTTTGCTTTAACTTTAATTATTGTTAGTTTAATCACATATATAATCAATGTTAATTCAAAGTATAACTATATAGTTTTATTTTGGACAAAGTAATGGTGAATTAAATAAATCCAACAATTATAACTCCGCCCACAAAAAAACTGCTAAAGAAATACTTTGATTACCAGTTTTATCTTTTTACCCTGATTGATACGATTTTATGTTGACACGTATTTGTGACAGTCGGCGTGAAAGGATTAACAAAGCATTGGAAAACCTCTAACTTCTTTCTCTAACGTCAGAAAATTAAAGCATTATAGTGCCAAAAAAATATTCAAAAAATTTATAATATATATATAAAAAATAGCATATAAATGAACTTCTTTTGTTAGCAATGAACAGGTCTATTTTAAATCTTAAATTCGAGAGATATTCATATGACTATTTTAATATAAATTTAAAATGGATTTTACGCACAACGAGCGAGTATGTTTTCAACAATTTTACCCGGGTAGCTTCTTCCGGCATTCCGAGTAGCTTTTTTCAAATTTTTTTTGCCCGGGTAACTGACTTCTTTAAAATGGTTTATGCACTTAAAAATAAAATTCGGCTTTTTAAGTTGTATATTTTTATAGCAAGATGCTTTATTCGCATCTATAAGTCGAATCATTCTTTTAAAAGCAAGTGTTTTGGAGGATAAATATGGCAAAACTGTTGAAACACAATTTGAAGGATTATAACTGAAGTGTGAAGAAATGGTGGCCATTTCTACTCAAGAAAAATTTGCATCGACTAAAAAGCTTTATCTATTTTTTTAATGCCACTATAATTTCAAAAGCTTTCTTTTATGAATATCAAAATCCTACAGAAAGATTTCAAAATTGCTGGAGGCCCTTTAAATAATTTTTGTGAAAATTTATTCTATTGGTACCAATGTTTATGTTTTAATGCATTATTTTTTATTCATTTGAATTTATCTTCCACATCACTATTTATCAAAGATGTAAAAGCTTATATGCAACCCCCAATTTGTTTTAAATGTATATTTGGCTTCCGTGGCTACACGGTATCACCTGCCAAACGCTGTCCAAAGCGTGGAAGTAGAGGGTTCGGATACCTGCCAACTTTTGATCCGTTCCATTATGCAGTTTCTCAGTGGTAGTGGAATAGAATTAAAATTTCAATTGTAAGCAAAAAACTTTGTTATATTTTAAAAGGCTTTAGCGGACCACCGTGGATTACAACGCATATTAATGTATATGCTTAATTTTTTTAAGAATAGTGGTGATCAAAATCATTTAAAATATAAAAATAAAATTTTACGCCAAATGCGTAAAAGTTGGCAGGTATGGATCGTTGTGCTGTCCTTCTATTCACAATGGTTTGTAAGCCTGCAAATTTATGTGATTCTAGCTATATATCATGATGAGGCTTTTAAAATGTTGGCAAACTTACCGAAAATTCTGAAAGCTTTGGTTTTTTAATGTCTACCACTCTATAAAAATTATTTTACAAAAATCAAAGTAGTTGGCAGGTTTGTCCAAAAGCTACTGAATTATTGTACTTTCAGAAACAGCAGCATACCTGCCAACTCTTCCGGATTTTCCAGAAGATTTTATTTTCATATTTAAAGTGGTAGTAAATATATACTATTTTTTTGTATGAACTTAATTTTCAAATGATTTTGATCACCACTATTCTTACAAAAATTAAGCACATATATTAATATGCGTTACTATCATGGTTGTCAACTTAAGTTTTCTGAAATGCAACGTATTTGTTTGCTTAAAATTGAAGTTTTAATTCCATTTTAATAACGCTGGGAAAAATGATAATGAAAGGGATTAAAAGTTGGCAGGTATGCTACAGGGTTTAGACTATTCTATACTAAATCGATGTGAACCATCTTTCCTTCCACAGAAATGGTTTTAGGAAATTTTACATGGCAAAACCGTTAGCACATTTTAAGAGAACATGCAGAGCTGCCACTTATTACGCTTTTTTCAAAATAATTTATAGAGTGGTAGACTATTGCAGCGAATAAAAAGTGGCTTTTCATATGAGCTTTGGTATCATTTAGATGTAGTGGAGTTGAAAATAGGTTTAATTAAAATTTATCGAACAAGTTAAGTTGCCACCCAGATAAAAATTACCTCTTAAATTAAGAGGGCATTTTCTTCTGTTACCAACCACTCTATCTTTGAAATACTACTCTAATTAAACTTCACTTTTTTATTAATATTTTATGGTCGGCATAAAAACTTTTTTTCTCAAATAATAATAATAATACTTAAATGCATATACTTTTCTTTTTTTCTGAAAAAAATTATCCGTCCTAATAAAATTAAGCAAGGTATAAATGGATTAACACAAAAATTCCTTTTGCTTTTCCGTTTATAGTTAGTTGATTAAACTCTAGAAAGAAGAAGCTAAGAACCAGCAAAAATATTTAAAATGCATGCATTGAAGTTTCACGGGTGCTTACAAAAAAGTTTGCACTTGTTCTCACAAAAAATAAAAGTGCTGAGCTGTTTTAAAATATATTGGTTATTTATTTTAGGTCAAAGTCAGTGAAAAGTAAACTTGTGTAAATTAAACCGTATCTTCATCCATGCATTTATCTATATGCAAAAAGGAAATACTCTCTACAATTTCGTTAAGTAGGGGTTTAGATTCGCCTTTTAAAACATTCTATGATATTGGCCACTTTTCCCAAAACCTTTCCTCCAACAGTTTAATTCCAAGAGTACGTTTCCGTTTCAATAACTTTCTCCGGATATCCGGAAATCGCATCCCCGAGGAACAAAAAACGATAAGTGAGGGCAATAGTATCCCCTCTTACAAAACAATACGGTTTCTATTTTTGGAATATATATAAATTTTTTTTTTATTCTAAGCATAAAGACTGTAGCATTTGACACTGAAACCGAGTAAGAATTGATTACCGATTTCAAGGAAAAATATTAATCATTTATATTGAATAGCATTCTTTTTAAAAGGAGGAATTTTCTTTGAAAATATTTCTAAATTTAAGCTTATATATTTATTGCGAATTGTATATTTTCAAACAGATTTCTTTTAATATCAGATCTCCAGTCAAATCTTCTCCAGTCAAAGATTTCAAATAAAACTAAATGTTTAATCGAAAGTAATATATATATGTATATATATATATACATATATATGTATATGTATATATATGCATATATATATATATATATATATGCATATGTATATATGGTGAATGATATTCAAAGAAGAAACTTTTCAGGCTTTTATTTGGCACTTTTAATTGTAAAGAGAAACTCAATGAAGGGAAACTTTCAAACATCCTTAAGACATGATATACATAGCTGTGCAGTATCAACTTCTAAAAATTTGCACTTTTTTTGTCTTCTTTATAATCGATTTTCATAATAGAATGTATGAAAGGAAGGTTGACAAAAAATAAAAAAGCATAATAAACTTGTAGGATTATATTATATGTATGAGTTTATTGAAAAAATGTGTTTAGAAATTTCTTTCTTNACAGTTAATATATATATATATATATATATAAAATTTATGATAAAAATGTCCCACAGTGGACTGATTGTAAGAAGATGGTTCCCAGTAGAACACCGAAGTCAAGCATCGCTGCCAGCGGTCAGTAAGCGGGTGGGTGACCACTTTAATCAGCCTGCGTAGAGGCCAAGATTGCGTGGTATAGGTCCTCGTTAAACTGTTCTACCGTAAAGGGCTCGACTTCGTGTTCAGGGCGTCGAGCTACCAAAGCTGAGTAGCCATCCCCTCTGCAGAATATCGAAATTGTGATAGCATGTCTTCGGATCATCATCGGGGAGGCTTCCTAAACCGTTGCCAATAGCCCATTGTACCGCTCTAGGGCCTGCGTAAATAAAATACCTACCTACCTACATATGATAAAAACTGCTTAAATGTAAATAATTTTGTCTGAAATTAAATAAATATTTAAAAACTATATCAGGTGTCTCATAATTCTATGATAGCTTTTGAATTCTATGGTAAGTGCATATCAGTTAGTTATTTATTCACTCTGAGAGGTGGAAAAGTGATTCGGACTTCCAGTTTGACTCTCGGTGATTCAGAAGAATGATGAGATGTAGAATAGTGATTCGGATTTTTCTTGGTTCGGACTTCAGTTCGAACAGTGATTTGGATTTCTTTTTATTCGGACTTCGATTCAGACAGTGATTTGGATTTCTTTTTATTCGGACATCGATTCAGACAGTGATTTGGATTTCTTTTTATTCGGACTTCGATTCAGACAATGATTCGGATTTCCTTTTATTCGGACTTCGATTCAGACAGTGATTTGGATTTCGAACTTCTAGCTCGCTTTTCTTACTGGACTTTAAATCTTTAATTTTAATTTAAACCTTTAATTTTAATTTTTAATTGATGTAGTGTTCGGCATGCTCTGTTCTATACCTATACAATACCTATACAAGCCACATTTAAAGACAAACTAAGAAACAAAACATATTAAGAAAAAATTGAAACTGGAAATTGCAATAAATAAAATTCAGGACGCATTATATTATTGATAATCACGCTACCAGTTAATTTAAGCAGCAAAAATTTTTCTTGAACACTGGTTACGCTAGAAAAACAGTTCGGATTACCACTGGTGTATATATATATATATGGTTTATATGAATATATGAATATATGGTGTATATTAATATATATGGTGTATGTTAATATATGGTGTACATAAATATATGGTGTATATTAATGCATATGATGTATATTAATATATGGTGTATGTAAATATGTGGTATATATTAATACATACGGTGTATATTAATATATGGTGTATATAAATATATGGTGTATTTTAATATATAAGCTGTATATTGATATACGGTGTATATGTTTCAAAATCAGACTGTAGTAATAAATCTAAAATTATTGATAATTGAGAGTAATTATATAATAGTTTTTTAATGTTGAATGTAATGGAAAAAACGTCTTAATTTTACATACCTAAATTTCAAAACCTAATTTTATTCAAAGTACTCATTTACTGAATTAAATATAATTTTATTACGCTTTGTTATTGAAATTCAGAGACAGAACAACATTGATTTGCAATCTTTCAATTCCCATAAGGCTCCCTTTTTCTTTTGAGTTCCCCATTTTCCTGACGCTTCTTACTTAAATGCAATAAAAAATACTTTAGTAAAGTTTCAAAAGAAATTTTCCATCCTCCAAGTTCTTCAAGATTTACATACTAAGTATAACGTGCTATTGCTCAAAGCATTAAAGAAAAAGAGAGAAAAAATATTGCTAAGAATCACTTAAAATATTGAAATGAAGTCATCTAGTTTTAAAGAAACTATGCCATTTCTGGAATTGTGGTATCATTTTAAATCGATACCGATAAAAAGTATCTAGGGCATTCCAGAAAACGACAAGAATTTTGATATTAGAGTAAAAAAAATAGCCGCATAAGTGTTTCTACGAGCTTTCATAGAGCAGGGATTGATTTTGACAGTGTGACTTATTTTTATTATCATTTAACTAATAGCTAAATATTTTCTTAAATATGTTTTGAAGAATAATATTTTGACGTATTTTTTCTCAAAGCGAAAAATTAAATGGTTTATTTTTAGTAAAATTTATTGTATCATTTGTATAAGAGGTACTAAATTAACAAATTTTTATTATTTATCAAGAATAGAAAACAATTTCTCTTTAGAAATATTATAAATCAGCTCACAAGTTAGAGGCAGGGATTAATTTAGACAGTGATTTTTTTTTCTTTTTTAACTAATAGCTAAACTTTTTTTAAAGTTTTTTTGGAGAGTAATATTTTGAAGGATTGTTTCCTTAAAACGAAAATTAAATTATTAGTTTTAATAAAATTTATTTTATCATTCGTATAACAGGTACTGAAATAATTATTTCTTATTAGGGTAAACCAACCAGTGAAGGAACACTACCCAGTGATGGAACATTTCATATATATTGATTAAAAATAAGAATTTGAAAGTTTTTCTTTAGATTGATTGGTAACAATAGCTTACTGCCAAACAATAGGAAGTCTTCTAGCAATGTTTTGGATTACCAGGTCAAATAGACTCCTCTGGAAAAATTTTTTAATTTGTTATAATCTCTGTAACACCTTGTTTCGTTGAATAAATTATAAGGTGAGTGTTTGTATTTATATGTTTGAAGTGGAATTAATTGCATGTAATAGTCTTATTTTTCTCACTGTGAAAAAGAGAATACAAAATATAGTTATTGAAGTTACGTTTTATTTTTTTTAAAGCACCATAGCATAATCAAGTACTGAGATAAGGGGGTGTTTATTCACTGGATCACCAAACGATGAAAAACCAGTGAGGGAACAAATGCTCCTTTACTGGTTTTTTTTCTAAGTTAATGAAAATAAAAGATAAATTTTAATTTTCTTGTACCTTTAGTGATGTTCTGCTGCAAAAGTATGTTAAAAATACGAAAAACAACTTCTAACCAGTGAGGGAACAGGCATGTTCCTTTACTGGGCATAGATTTCCCAGTGAATGAACAGTATGTGTTAATATGTTAACACTTTAATTTTAAATTCATGATTACAAAAAAAATTTAACATTTTCCAAGTATTTATATATTATAATTTCAAGAATAGGCTTGTTTTTAAATATTTGTATGGCTTATAAATTCATAAAGAGCATTAAAAAATAACCAAAATTAAGTGTTCCTTTACTGGGTGTTCATTCACTGGTAAGAGCTGCTCCTTCACTTGGTCTTCTTACTACTTGTTACTTGAACCTCCAAAACTTTAAAACAGTATTATGTAAGTTCTCTGCAATTTTTTTACATATTTTGCAATTAGCAACAAATATGTTGACACTGTCATTTAACTAAAATTACGAATTTTGAAATTATTATGATTTTTTAACAGGCAAGCGAAGCTTAAGTGTTCCTTCACTGGTTAGTTTACCCTATTTATTATAGATCGAAAAACAATGTCCTTCCGGAAAGATTCAAAATCAGCTCATAATTTAGAGACAGGGATTGATTTTGACAGCGTATTTTTTTTAAATCTAGACAATTAGCTAAACTTTTTTTGACTGCGTTTTAAAAAGTAATATTTTGACGGATTTTTTTCCATAAAGCGAAAAATTTAATTATCTATTTTTAATAATATATATTGCATTATTCGTAAAAGAGGTAATAAAGTACCAAAATTTTATTATTTTTTTATGAAAAGAAAAGCAATTTCTCGAAGATTCGAAATCATTTCCTATATCACTAATTCAAATCAAAAATTTATTAGGAAGATTCGATAAAGATTCAAATATTTAGAAAGTTGATATAAAAATGAGTTTGAATTAAAAGAAAAATATTGATTTTTCTTCTTTTAACACTTTTGACGCAGAATTTTCATTATACATATTTTTCATATTTTTTTCATTATTTTTATTAATTTAAACTGAAATAAGCAAAAATATTGTACTTATCATTTTAATAATTATTGGTTATGAAATACTGCCCGGAACACCGATGTTTTTTTTTATGCTAAAAGTAAAATCTTCCAAACACGGCTCACTTTAAAACAATAGTTTCTCAAATTTGCACTTATTTAGATCAAATAGAAACAACAATGCATCATTTAATTAAAAAGTTCCTTAATTTACAAAATGAATTATTGATAAAGTTATAAATATGTATAAAAAAGTTTTCTTTCAAAATTCATTTTTTTGAATTTCATATTGTTGAACTAATATAATTCAGAGAATCGAAAAAACTTTTAGTAACTATTAGATTGTTTTTTTATAATTAAAAACACCACAATATATCTTTACTTTTAATTAGAGCATAAAAAAAAATTAAAAGTGACACCGGTGTCCAATCTTCGCCAAAGGCTCAATTACTAATGCACTGCGACTACTACGAGTGATCCTAAAATAATCCACCATAAATTAAGAAACACGAAAGGAGGTGAAAATGAACGGTTTGATGCATTCTGATTTGGCAACTAGACATTTTGCTTTCAAAATTTTAAGAATTTAATTAGAATTTTCATTAACAGCTGGCGCTGCTATCCCAAAAACGCGCTTTTGATTTAAAATAACCACCATTTTGAACAGCCTTTCATGCTTTAATGGCTAATTAAATTACTATAACCTCTCAAGGCCATGGTGGCTCAGGGGATTGAGATCTTGCCTATCAATAAGGTGACCCGGATTCGATCCCAGCTATAGCTGGTCGATTTGAATTCCGCACCCATCACGCACCGAACACTGTGCTGACGCAAAATATCCTCACATGTAGATGAATCATGGGTTAGAGCCCCCTTACCGTCAGGCTCAGTGTGGAAATTTTCCGTGGGTTTCCTCTCCGTGTAGCACAAATGCGGGTTAGCTGCATCAAAAAGTCCTCCACTTGATCCAGGAGTTCCCTTGTCTTCAGGATTGGATTCAAATTTGCTAGGCTACGGAGTTGAAAATTAGTAGCCGTAAACCCTAAATTGAGTTGGTAGTTCAATGACGGACATGAAATAAAATAATATAACCTCTCAAGAGTCGTGGTGGCTCGGAGGATACAGCGCTCGCCTCCCAATGAGGTTTCCAGGTTTCGAATCATAGCGATGGCTGGTTGATACGAATTCCGCTCTTGACTCCCTGCGATCACCGTTCTGACGTAAAATATTCTTATTGGTAGGCGATCTTGAGTTAGAGTCCCATTGCTGTCAAGCTAACGCTGGTAAGTTTTCGTTTTTTTCCTCTCCATATAAAGCGAATGTTGGTTAGTTGGATATAAAAATTCTTCACGAAGGCAAATTTCTCCCAATACTTAATCCAGGAGTTCCCTCATCTTCTGGATTGGGTCCAAAATTGCAAGGCTACGAAGTAGAACATTGGTAGTCGTAAACTCAAAAAAATTGGGTCAGCTGTTCAGCGACTATTGTCAAATGAAATAAAGCCTCTCAAATTTAATAGGGTATAATTTGTAGTTCACTCACTAATGTTATAGCCGTAACTCCAAACTACTATAAAATTTCGTAGTTTCAGAAAGTATTTTTCTAGCAACAGCATATGTAATGTTGCTAATATTTTAATTACTTAAAATTGAAAGAATTTCCTCTACCATTACATATAAAGCATTTAAACATATATATGAAAGGTAAGATAGAATTTTGAGAACGTTCCATTTGAAAAAACTCTCACATGTTTGCTATCAATCGTAATTGATTCTTATTTTAATATATTTGAGTTAAATTGATTTTGATTAACTATTCCTCCTAATTGACCTAATTGATTACCTATATTTCCTCTATATGTATTTAAGGCATTTCACGAGCACTAACTAGAAAAAAACTTCATTGGGGAGATTGCAAATTTATCAGGTATGATCGAATTATCTATACATATCAACTTTTAATCATTCAGAGGAGGGTTTTTCCTAGTGGCAGAGATAGCAATTTGCTCCGGACATCAAATATATATTTTAAAGTGGAAGTTTATCAATTGTGATTCTTGGTTTAATAAATTCAATTTAGTAGATTTTTATCCACCACTATTTCTAAATAATTCGTAGGCTTATATAATTCACCACTTTATAGTACTCATTTCATGCTATACCTTTCAAAAAGAAAGCTAAAATAGTTTTTCGCAAAATTTACTTTATAGTTATTTAAAATTTTTAAAAATTATTTTGGAGCGTCCAGAGCAGTTGGAATCTCTGCAGTGGTAGTAAAACAATTAGAACTATATGCAAAAGTATATTCCATATTTTGTAAAATCTTGAAAACACAATAACGAGAATATCGTGTATTTATATAGTTCTTTGTTTGAATGTAGTGGTGGGGGAAAAAGGTGTAAATTTAACTTATAATTTCAAGGAATAAATAAAAAGTATATATTTTATTATAGTTTGAAATATAAAAATAAAATTTAACGGTTTATGCATAAGAGTTTATAGTTATGCCTGCCAACTTTTGCTCTTGTAAAGCGACATACATTAGCTCTTTGTTGTTTGAAGGTTGCAAAACATTTAAAAGCAATTAGTTTTACATTTCTAGGAGTTTCTGACATTTGTCGAACTAGTGTTTCCGGACTGACTACACTTCCCCGGAAAGGGCTGAAAATTTAAGTGTTGGTAATAAATGCCCAACCTCTAGTATCTACGAAACTTCAGTAGTTTTAGAAAATAATTTTTTTCGTGGCAGTATTAATTACTTGATTTAAAACTTCATCCACTTCAACAATGTACAAATTGGAAACAACAGTCGACTTATTTCAAGTTCTCAGGAACAGGTGCCCATTTTCAAGACTTGCCAGAGAAACAAAACTTGAGACGAAACAAAATTTAATTGAAATATAAAACGTAAAGTTGGCAACGGAAAAATGGAAAAATATAGGTGAGAAACAAAAGTAGAAAAAAACCACAGAAGCCGAGTAACCTTTTAAATAACTCTGTTCCGTTTTTGAAATATGTCATTTTGTCAAAAAGATAAACAAACTTTGTCCGAATTATTTCAGTGTTAGTGTTTAATTTGTATCAGCAAGATCTTTGCATCATCCAAAAATTTTAAGTGTGCTTCTGAAAAAATAAAGTTGAGAAATTTTTAAACTAAACTTGTTGCTAAAGGAATAAAATATTCTTTTAATTTATTCACAAATGCTTTACAACTCCTTGCATGCATACGTTTTTCTATTTCCAAAAAATTGTGAATACAATCGGCAAAATGAAAAAGATACTAAGCTGAATATTCCAATAAATAAGGAGAGAAGACAAATTTAAAGGCTGGTTTTAATTTTATTTTGAGGAAAATGAAAAATTTTCATGTATGATAATTTCAAACTGAAAAGAAGCAGTAATGCATTCCTGATTTGTAAAAAGATTTATAAACTAAAATAAAGTTCAAACTTTAAAAAAAAATGATAATAAGCCTTTTCTTGAAAAAAAGCATAGGAATCTCTTTCTTTTAATTATAATAAAATAGAAACTGAGAGGGAAGAACTTAACTGAAAAAATTTATCCAAGTTTTTTTTATTAAATAATGTAGGGAATTATTTATATGAATACCATTTCTTAAAAAATAAATAATAAAATTAAACATACGTAAAAAAAATAATGTATGTTTTATTTGAATATTCTGTATAAAAATTTTTTATTATGTTTTAATAAAAAAGAACACTACATAGTAATAAAGAGAAATGATGTTTAGTTTTACAAATTTATAAAAAAATAAATTCTAAAAATAGAAGATACTACAGTAAATATATTTTGTGGATGCTCAAGTACTTATAATATGAAAAAAAACTACATTTTGTTATCCAACGATTAAAATGACAACTCGCATTATTACAATAAAAATTCGACTCGAAACTTTTAATATTTTCTTCTTGTTGTTCATCAAACAAAATATATTTTTTACGAAAATAATCTTAATTTGTTACTAGACATTCACTAAATGTTGTTTATTAAAAGATGCATTTTGAATTACAAAAGCTCAACATTGTTTCCACATTTTCTGCTAAACAACATATTTGTGTTCATATGATATTAAGAGCATAAATTTCAAAACATTTCTACATTTTGTTTATTTAATTCAAGAATTGGTTTGATTTGATAAGATTAAACTTTAATGTCTTTATAGTTAGATAAGAATTGTTCCATTTGTTCCAATTATAAACATTGAATAGGACATTTTATTGCATATTTGAAAAATATTACTAATCACTTTTGTTCTTATAATCGATTTTTTTAACGTATTTATAGATATTCTTCACAAATTTATGAACTCTCTTGACATATTTTATCCTAATTAAGCACCTTCAATAAGCAAAATTTTAAGGGAATACGTTTTACTATATAGCATTTTCATATTGGAAATTAATACTAAAGTACAATCAAATGATAAAATATTTTTATGAAAATTTTGTTCTTAAGAATTTAGATATGAATTGTTCAATTTGTAAACTTCCTAATATTGATTAAAAAAAATTTTGCTGCATAATTGAAGAAAAAGTTAATTGCTTTCGTTTTAATGATCAATTTTTTTAAAGTTTATTTATGGTATTTATCGTAATCTTCACAAACAAGATGAACTCTCTTAGCATATTTATCTTAATTTAGCACATTTAATAAATAAAATTTTTTGGGGAATAGGTTAAGAAATTTCCATAATAATTGTGTAAAAACATTTATTGCGTAATTGAAAAAAAATAACTAATTGCTTTTGTTCTTATGATCGGAATTTTATCATATTTATTGTAATGAACTGATGAACAAACTGATGAACTCGCTTGACATATTTTATCTTAATTCAACACTTTCAATATACAAACCTTTAAGGGACTACGTTTTACTAATAGCATTGTTGTATTGAAAATTAATTCTAAAGTACAATCAAGTAATAAAATTTTTTCATAAGAAATGTTCATATAAGTTTTTTTCACCAGAATTCAGATAAGAATTATTTCATTTTTAAAAGATTTTGATTAAAGGAAACATTTTATTGTATAATTGAAGAAAAATAGTTAATTACTTTTGTTCCTATAATCTGATTTTTGATGTTACTTATTTATTATAATATTCACAAACTGATGAACTCTCGACACATTTTATCTTATTTTAGCACCTTAAATTTGAATAAAATTACTTATAACTTATTAACAAAACATTCATAAGTTAACTTTTTATTCCATAACATTGTTGCAGTGGTCGATCTTTGCATTTTAAATGTTTTCTCAACTTATAGTTTGACGGGAGTCAAATTCGCGATAAATAAAAAAAAATTATAGGTCTTTTTCTGCACTTGGGAAAAAAAAGAATCTGTCACCAGTTTTGTTATGAAGAAGTTGTAAATTTTTCAGAATTAGATTTTAAACTTCAAATCCACGACATTTGGATCTATAAATATATTTTGTTAGAATCAATGAAACAGATTGATCATTAGGAACATCAAAAATTAATTAGACACACATTTTAATTTTTTCAGTGTGAATATGATACTTGCTAAACCACAATCAAATCATATTAAGCTTTTTCTTAAAAAAGTTATATCAACATAATTAGTAAATTGTACAACAAGGTTCGACCTGCCATATCAGTTAACTTTCGCTCTTTTCAAAATAGGTTAGTTACATAACCTTAGACTCCCACTGAAAAAGGAAATAATTAAGTACGCATGTATATATAAATAAATGACTGCAGACTATACAGCAGTTTCGCTTCCACACAGTATTTTATAAGTAGTCTGCGCAGATTATTTAAAAAGTGAATCAGTTATGCTCATGAATCCAAATTCTATTTTCAACGAAATTGAGAGAAATGAATCAAATATATTTAAGAATTGAATCTGCAGTGATTAAAAAGTGAATAAGACAAACCAATCACATTCATAAATTAAACAAATTTCTAGACATATATTTGCTACCCCTTTTTTTTACTAGATTTACTATTTAATGCAGCGATTCTCAGCCTGTGGGGCGCGCCCCCCTAGGGGGGCGCGAGCACACCAGAGGGGTGGCGCGAGAATATTCAAGAGAAAATATTATTTTAAAAAATTGATTAACTGGATGAAAGGAAAGCGCACATATACATAGAAAACAAAATACATTTTGACACATTTAATAACTTATTAAAGTGAAACAACTTATTAAATCAAAATTGAAGGTGGGGAGCCAAGGGTGGCTTGGCCTTAAGGATTTTTTTTATAATTTTCTGATTAAGTCTGTGTATCTGAATTTTTACTGTAGCATCTTACACCTATCTCTAATATATATCACGTATACTTTTAATTGTAAAAGAAAATTTCATTTATTTTGTAGTACAATTTTAAAATTTTAGCTTCTGCACCTAAGGTTTCGCACAGGTTCCAAAGGTGAGCCATGTTTTGAAACACTTACTCAAATTATCTTTAGAAAAAACACTTGGACTGGCAAACTTCTTTTAAAAGGGCACTTTAAGTGTCTTGCTGATAGGAACAAGTTTCCCGACTTTAAAAAAGATATTTGTTTTCAGAGTGCATAATTTGTTTATTGATTTTACTTTGATAGTTCTTGTGGGAAGTCATTAGCGATTCTTTTGAGTTAACTCATTAGAATTAATCAAGAATTATTGAGTTAATTTTTTCAGAAGGATTAGCCAACAAGTAAGAGTTAAATAACCATACTAGAGTTAACTAACTAAACCCATAACTAATCTAAAAATAACCAAATTTGCAAGAAAATACCAGAAACGACCACAAAAACACTCATAACTACCACAAAAATAAAAAAGTTACCACAAAAATAAAAAAATACCTGAAAAATGACTTTAAAATGTAAACAAAACAAAAAACTTGAAACAAAATATCGCTAAGTCTACTAAAGTGCAGAGAACGTCAAAATATTATAAAAATTTAAAAAATACCAAAGTTCCACATTTGCTTAAAATGAAATAAATCAATTGGCATTTAATTCAAGCATTCCTTTTTGAGAAATAATATGCTACGTAATGATTTATAATTAACTCTTTTATAGATTTCACGTTTGCTTCCGAAGGTGGCCCGAGTGTCGCGCCACTTGGGAACATACATAAGGTCTCTCTTACCATTTGCACGACATAAAACTATTAATCTGATAGATTAATTCGAATTAAAGTAATGTGGTTAAAGAAAAAGAAATAAACTTTCAGAAAACATATTATAACTCAAAGTTCTAA
>NC_092215.1:39137514-39174735 GCF_043381705.1 Parasteatoda tepidariorum
CCTTCCACTTTTTCTCATAATCCTAACATCAACGGTGAATCACCATAGAGTATTCAAAGTCAACAACATACAGCAGATCCCGATCAAACTCGAACGATTTCGAGGAGGTCGAAGACCTACACTATGTTACTACTGTCAAAATTATGGACATACGCAAAGCCACTGCAATGCACCTGCAAGGTGTGTAAAATGCGCTGAAAACCACAGGTCTCATGAATGCAACAAAGACAGAACAACACCTCCAAAATGTTGTAATTGCTACAAAAACCACACAGCCAACTATACTGGGTGCGAGACCCGCCCCAGCAGAAGGAGCCCTCGAGCAACATCAAATTCGACGCCTAAACTTGCTCACCGATTAGTGTCATTAATCAAAGAATTACAGGAATTGCTCAAAAATGAAGAAGTGCTCCGTCTTCTAAGGGAGATCATCGGGGAATCATCTCAAACCCAGTGAGTTCTATTCTTATTTTCAAGACTCTCAAGTTAAATTCACTGAACTTTTCACAGTAGACTTTTACTTATGTTACATTAAATTACATCAAATTTTATTTTCTGATAATATAGCCAATTTATGCATATATATTTATTAACTTATGCACGTTAAATTCTTTTGCAAATTCTATTGTATGTAATGAACAATATTTCGCTTACATTTATATATGTCAACAGATGTCAATTTAGATTCGATATTCAAATGTTATATTTACTATATTAATTTATGTCAACCTATGTATATATATTTCAAATAATGTTTATATTTATATATGTCAATATGTGTCAATTTAGATTCTATAGTCAAATGTTATATCTACTATGTTTATCTATGTCAACCAATGTATATATATTTCAAATTATGTTTATATTTATATGCTTATATTTATATGTGTAAATTTAGTTTCGATATTCAAATGTTTATTTACCCAAGCAAAGTGCTTGTAATTTTGTATTAGCAACCACATCGACTGCTAAATTCAAAATGTTATCACTTTAAACTTATGTAAATTTCTAGATGTATGGGATAGGGGCCGCTGCGCGGCCCAGGTGCCCAATTTTTTTATAAATAAAGTAAAAGTAAGGTTTCTCTTCTTTCATTCCACCATATTGTTGCATAATTCAAAATGTTTTTAACTCATTGTAAATATTTCATGATGTATGGGTTAGGGGCCGCTGCGCGGCCCAGGCACCCAGTTAGTTTCAAAGAAAGAAAGAAAGAAGAAGGTTTCTCTTCTTTGTGGTCTGATCGGGCTACCTATGAAAAACCTTGTGGAGGCTTTTGCTTGTAGGAAGTGTTGGTTTGTAAAAAAACTCTCATAATAAAAAACTCTGCCAATAAATGGGATTTGGTTTTAACTTTACAGCGCTTGGGAAAATTATCCTCACCAAGAATCAAATTTCGCAGTTATGAATATATTCAAAGTTAGTTAATCCTACTAGTTAGGTGATTTAGGTTTTAAATTACTTATATATTAATTATTAGCTCGATTTAGATTTAAAATGTTTTGTCTTAAAAAGAAAAGCGAGAAATGTTGCAATTGTCTGTTAAATTGTTAACCTGCCGATAATTACTCTAACCCATAATATGTTTGCAACTTCAGATATTTTGGTCAGTTTTGTCTAGGAACATTGACTCGATTACATCCAAAATGGTTAAAGTAAAATGTTATTTAAAAATAAAAAACACTGATGCATGCCTGCCAACTTTTAATTCTTTCGAGGATGATTTTCCCCAGTGGTAGTAAAATATAATTTTAATTACAATTTTAATCAGAAACATACGCTGTTTTTATAATACGGTTATGCGGACTACCATGGCAGCATTATATATTAATATATATGCTTCATTTTTTTTAAAAAATAGTGGTGGTCTAAAAGATTATAAATTAAGTTTATAAATGCAAAGAATCTATAGAAAGCATACATTTTACTACCACTTTAAATATAGAAACAAAATTTTACGCAAAAGTTGGCAGGTATGCTGATGTAAAACACATATGTACTGATACTATTTTTGGGAAAATAGTGCTTACTTCTAGATTCAATTTATATAGAAGAAAGCTAGTCACAAAAAGCTAACTTTAACCTAAGACACCATAAATAATTAATTTTAAGAAAAAAAATTCTGAAATTCAATTTCTTTCCATTACTCTTTTATAAAATAATTAAAATATTCAATTTTTGGAAAATAGGAAATGCAAATTTAAATTCAATAAGGAACTATTTGTGAAGCGAAAAATTGATACATGTACAACTGTTGCATTAAGAGTTCTTCATGAAATTATCATCCGGATATCAGGTAAATGATTTTCTCTGAAGTGACAGACCCACGAGTTGCTTTATCTGTCAAATGTTACTGTGGAAACCTCAAATAACTGTTTTGGCTCACGCACCATAATTTAGGTGGAGATATTTTTTTTATCACAGATGATAAAATAGACATTGAAAGCTTGCTATCATGATACAGCAAGTCATTTAAAATGTCACGCTATTTCAAATAAACATTTACCTCTTCAAATGATGCTTCCCTATTTTCTGAAGTGTTGAAAATGATGTTCTTGTCAGTATCTTGTCGTGTCAAATACACTTGAATCTTATGTATGAAGTCGAAATTTGACAATTTTATTTCGGAAGTTTGCTTAATACAGTTCTGATATAAAAAGAAAAGATTTATTAAAAAGTATTTCAGGTATCCAATTGAAAATAATTGAGCTATTAGAGGAAGCAATTAAAGAAATCTTAATTATACTATACCTTTTATAACATTAATTCATATTTTACCTAAAGCAACCTAAGTAATTAAGCAGGGCTGCCTAATTTCTCCACTTTTTGAAGAAAAAAAATTTAGTGGTATCTAAGCTCATGTCTTAATATATTGACATAAACTTAGACATAACATTTGAACTTATGACATAAACATTGAAGTTATGATATAAACATTTAAACTTATTTTCCACACCACTACAAATAATTGGTTAGAAAGTTCATCTGTAAAATCTTTGTTTTAGCTTTTTCGTGGTGAGGCTTTAAATGTGATGGAAAATTACCAAAATTTTTGAAACCCTTGGTTTTTTACTGTCTACCACTCTAAAAATAACAATTTGACCATGGATGCCAACTTTCTCCGCTTTGTTAAAACATGCCTTCGTCAATCCTTGTTTAACACAATTATTTTAAAAGTGCCGACAGGCCTGTGTGGGGCTCAGGGAACTGGCCTTGCATCAGTAAGGTTCTGGGTTCAAATCTCTGACAAGACATGGATGTTCTTTCCTTCCCTGTACTATCTGTCCTTACTTTTGGAGCAACATTGACCCACCAAAATAGAGTCCCTGAATGAGTTACCAACAAATCTGCCGTTCAGATACCTGCATGATGAACGGTCATACTCCAGGTTGACATAGAGGAAAATAATTTTAAAAGCATTATTTTATAAATATCACAATACTAAAGAAAGATTTCAAAATTGCTGGCATTAAAGCTAAAAAGAAGTTTCTAACTTTCTCTCTTCAGTTTGGTTGGTCAGACATTCTGTAAGCTTTAGTTTTTAATAGTCTACCACTTAATAAAATATTTTACGAAAAGCGTAGTAGTTCGCAGCTCTGCTTACAGAGAGATGGGTGACAAATTAATAGGAATACGTCTGTGCTAACTTTAAGGGACTATCTTTCTTTCAAACTAATCGTTTTGGAAAATTTTGCATGGCAAATTTAATGGCAAATTTTAAAAATCGTGTTTAAAGCTTTTATTGAAGCGAAATTTGAATCGAATAAAAGGAGTGTTGGAATATTAAAGCATCATTCCTTTTTTAACGCAACTATAATTTTAAAAGTATTCTTTTATAAATATTACAACCATAAAGAATGATTTCAAAATTACTGGTATTACAGTTGGAAAGAAGCTACTAACTTTCTCTCCACAGTTTTGTCCGTCTGAAATTTTCTGGGGTAAAAATAACACCATTTCTAAAAGCTTCAAACATAATCTTTCAAAGTAGGCCAACAGTTTTGCCATGTAAAATTTTCCATAAAAGTTGCTACTGAAAAAATGATTGTATATATATAATTAATATTGGAGTGTTCATTTTATTTTGTTACCCATGTGTAAATTTTACATAATTATTTCTGTGTTCTGAAGGCCAAAATCATTGCAAATCAACTTTATTAAACAGAGTAACGACAAGATATTATAAATACGAAATACAATACGTGTTATATACAAAATTTTATTGGACGATTTGCTACGATTTTGAAAGTAGTAAATAAATCCGAAGATTCGGCTGCTGTGAAGATATTACTGTACTGTTTCTTTAAAATGAATGCTAATAATAAAATTCTTAAACTTACACATTTCCCTTTCTCTTTTTATAAAAAAGGAAATGTTCCTTGAAAAGGACATTATATTTAAATTTCGAACATAGACATCTTTTCGTTAACAAAAGGGTAAAAGGTACCTGGTTATAAATAGCAATAGGATTGTCGTAATCTTTTGCGAAAACCTTGATTTCTTTCGTTTTAAAATTGTATTTACATAGCTTCAATTTGAAATGCATATATTTATATAAATAATAAATTACTATAACAAGATGGTTAAAGTCTGGAAAAATTTTAAATCTGGTAGAAAAAGATCGAAGAAAAATTTTCGATCTACTTACTAAGTATTAAAAATTTTTCGTTAGTTAAATATTTATGATAGATCTTTTGAATATTTTGAAATTTTTAAAATCGAAATTTCTGGAAAAAAACTGAAATAACATATTTTTTAATACTAGAATAATATTATGAACAGCCTCAAGAACATTAGTTCTCACATTTTAAATTTTTCCAGAGAGTTTCCACCCTAAATAATCATAAAATATTTTCCATGGCTAAAAGGACATGTGCAAAAATATTCAAGTGACAGTAAACTAATCTTCAGATCAAGTCAGATGGTTTTTTATCAGCATTCGCTCAAATTTAACTAATTATCAGGTCGATGTTTGTGTCTTTGAGTTTTCACATTATTGACGCGATCGGGCATGTTTTGATAGACTAGAAATAGGCGCCAGCAAGTACAGAGCCAACGCTAAGGATCTCAAATTATTAGATCGAAAATTAACCAAATATCAAAAGTATTCGCCAATTTTCCAAAGTCTTTGCCAAATGTAAATCTTTAAAAATGATTATGATTAATTTTTTTTTCCATTGGAAACTTATTTTACAGTAGTTTGTTTCAGGCTTATTTGGACCCAGATCTGATTGGTTATGCGGCGCATACCGAAAATTACTGTAATCAAAACAAAATACTGATTCGACTAGAAAATGCATTTTTACGAAATTTTAATTTCTTTCCCGTGGAAAAAATATTATGAATCTTGCTTTTCTATGCAATTGTCTGACAATAATAATTAAAGTATTAAATAAATATTGCCAAGAAATTGAAACGGTAAGATATTACTGAATTAAAAACTTCATACTCTTAAAAAATATAGAAAATGGAAATACCAGTCGACATGTTTTAAGCGCTCAAAAAATAGACGTCCATTATCAAGACTTGAAAGACATGAATGAGAAGTAATGGAAAAAAGTTATTTGAAATAGGCAAAAAGGTAATCTGAACTAGGAAAAAAAGTGATTTGGAATAGAAAACGTAAAGTTGCAAACAGAAAATGGAAAAAATGAAGCTGAGAGACAAAATTAGAAACCCACAGTGACCAAGAGAGGCGAATCAGGGTGAAATGCATTTCCTCACACTATGGAAAGGTAGTGAGGAATTGATTCCCATATTAACAACATTAATCCCTCATCACCTCTCTATAGCGTGTGGAAATGCATTTTACCCTGAACAGCTCTTCACTGCCACTGTGGGTTTTGTTGTTCTGTTTCTCATATGTTTTCTCTCTCAGCTACTGCGGCTTTTTCTAGATTTGCTTCTGATCTTTATTTTCCATTTTTCATTAGCAAATTTACGTTTTCCATTTTGAATCACTTGTATGGTTTCTTTTTATTAACGCCAGGCAAGTCTTGCCTAATTTTGGAGCGATTGAAACATTTTGACTGTTATTTACATTTTGCATATTTTTGAAGGGTATGAAGCTCCTAATCTAATAAATTTAATCATATATTATATTGGTAAAAATTATTTATCTATTTCATATAAATCATATATTTAAGGAAACGGAGATTAAGATTCAAAAGGAAATATATACACCGAAGAGCCATTACATCATGACCACCCTCCCTCTATAACAATGGACTCGCCCAGGTTTTCATGGTTTCTCGCCCAGGAATAGTGTTTTCAAGAGGCACAGTAGGACCCATAATCCTCATAGAACAATCCCTGACGTCTGTAAGCCACTTGAACATAGCTGCAGAACAGGTTCACCCATTCATGGTAACAGTTTTTCCTGCGGGGGATGGTGTTTACCAACAGGATAATGCGCCATGTCATAAGGGTCGAATTTTCATGGATTGGTTCGAGGAACATTCCAGTGACTTTCAAATCATGTCTTGGCCCCCAAATTCAGATGACCTTAATCCAATAGAGCATTTGTGGTCCTACTTGGAAAACCAAATTCATGCTGCCTCGCTACCTCCTCGCAATGCGAGGGAATTGCAGGACCAGTTGGTGAGCGCTTGGTACCAGGTACCTCAGACTACCTATCAGCACCTTGTGGAATCAAAGACACGGCGGGGGCTAGCAGTTTTGAGGGCTAAAAGTGGTCCTACATGTTACTAGCAGAGTGGTCTTAATGTAACGGCTCTTCGGTGTATATGCCACCTTTGCGGCATCAAATGCTTTCTTATTTTTAAGAAGAATCCCTATTTCAATATCATTTGTGTGCTGCACTCTTGGAAGATTAAAAACATCAGTACGTTTTCGCAGAGCAACTTTATTTAGCTTCATTTCCTGGCCTCATGGGGGGGGGGGTAATGAGGAATTTATTCCCTTGTTAACGACATTAATTCCTCACGATCAATCCATAGAGCGTGGAGATGCATTTTACCCTGATTTGCACCTCTCGGCCACAGTGGATATTCTGTTTTTAATCTTTCTCCGTCTCTCTTTCTCTTCTCTTATAAATCACTTTTGTTTTTTCTCTTTCAAGTCTAGAAAATGGGCACCTACTTTTTGGGCGATTGAAATATGTCGACTGTTACTTCCATTTTGTATATTTTTGAAGTAAATGAATTTTTTAATCCAATAAATTAAAACATATATTGTATAGGTAAAAAATTATTTATCTGCTTCGCATACATCGGACATTTAAAATAAAAGAGATTAAGTTTGAAAAGAAAAGATATATATGCTACCTTTGAGGCATCAATCTATCTAAATGTTCTCTTAATTTAAAGAAATGTCTTTTAAAGAAGAATCCCCATTTCAGTATCATTTGTGTGCTGCACACTTGGAAGATTGCCAACATCAGTACGTTTTCGCAGAGCAGCTTCATTTAATACAATTCTCCTCAATCCATTATTCGAGATATGGGGTGTAACAATTCCAATAAAATGGAAAGAAGTTCTATTTTACAATTTTAGAATCTTACATTTGAAATGAAACATTACGAAAAGTAGATTCAGGAAGAATAGTGTAAACGTATGCGGCTACATTCTGAGCAAATAACTTTCACTTTCCTTTTATTCAATAGATTTTAAAAGGAAATGGCTAAAATAATAGTTCTTTTCCCAAATTATTTGATACACATCATTTAACATAAGCTTATATTAAATGTAAATTCTGTAAACCGATGAGGCTTTGTTTTGATTTTTAGATCATTTCTATGGTAATTTAGAGAAACGGAGTAAACAATTTAACGAATTGCTTTCTAAGTACTTTTTTTTTCTATGTAGAGGATAAATCGAAATTTTTTTATTGTCAGATTTAAAAAAAATAATAAGAAATAAAAAAAGTAAAAAAACACTCAGTTTTTTAGGCAATTAAGCGCATTTGCCGCATGTACACGTCAGACCAAATCTCACAATGGTACACGTCATCAGTATTTTTTTGTATGAAGAGGTGAAATCAATTTTTTTTTATTGTCAGATTTGAAAAAAATTAACATTTTCTTTTTCTTAAACTGCTAATCGCTTCTGGCATATATACACTACAAAATAAGCCTCTATTGTGCTGCGTCCTCTGTATTTTTTTCTATGTAGAGGATAAATCAACATTTATTCAATGCCGGTTTTTTAAGAACGTAACATTCTCCTTTTTTAACAAGTTACGCTCGCTTGACGAGTAAACATGTCAGACCAAACAGTTCACTCGAGATTTCTTAAACGTTTTAAAATTATTTATATGTAGAGGCGGTGCGAAATAAAGGTTTAACAATATATCCTAAACTATAAATTGATATCCCGCAAGATGATGAACAAGTATAAAAGCAAGCACTTCGAATGATGCAATTTGCAGGTAAAGAAAATACGAGCAATGTAAGCCCAGAAGCAATGATAGTGGTGCTGGATTCAACTTCACAGGTATACTTACTCAAACAAATACAGGATGATTCCGACGGATTATGAATAGTCTGCATTACGAATCTTCTTTACATTTCGAGTGGAAACAATCTTGGGGATTTCAACCCCTTCCTTCTCGCTCCCGTGAAAATGACGGGGTGAGGTTTTGCCCTCTATTTCTCGCTCCGTGATATTCCCGTGCTGGATTGTTCAGCAGTAACGTGCCAATATAAGAATAAAACTAATTACTTTCTTTTGCCCGGAAAAAAATTATTTCTCATTTTAAACACCAGATGGCACTGCCAGGATTTTTTTAAGGTAATTGTAGAGAGTTAGTTTATTTTGAACTAGATGCCAGCACCAATCAAATACGTGTGTATAAAAATAGGCACTTTAATGACCGTTTACCTGAAAAATAACAGATCATTAAGGGGTTAGGTGTGAGCGTGGCATTCTAGTCCTCCCCTCTTAGAGTGAGATTGTGATTTTTTTTCACAGAATCAGTGTGTGTCCCAGTGGAATGCTGATTTTATATTGCTAGGGCAGATAAGCTTGAATACCATCCAATTACATCAAACATTGATAACTACATAATTTGAATTAATCTAATTAACTTGTACTAGATACAGAATCGATATAGTGTACCATTTAATATATGTTGTATTTTTAATGTAATGATATTTACTTATCAAAATACTGAGCAGGCTGTTAAGTTAGTTAGCATTAAATATTTTAATAGATTCGGCAAGGCAATTAAGAATATCAAATTAATTATTTCATTCTGAGCATTAGTTTCTTAGATCAAAATATGCAAGGTAGCAAATTTAGCCTTTTCTGCGATTAATCAAAATTATATTTTAAACATTAAAATATGCTACATGCCGAAGAGTAAATAAAAAAAAATAAAGTAACTTATCGCACTAAATTTAAATCACACTAAGAAAGAAAATAAAGCGGAAGTTAAATTTCCTGATCCTCCAAGACAAACAAATGATTTGAAAAATAAAATTAAGTTTGAACAAAAGAAACTTCGAAATAATGAGACAAAATATCAAATTAACTACTTACATTCCCCTTATTTATAATATTAGACTAATGTGTTCAAATTTTGGCACATGGCATGATCTCCATTTGAAGCACAATATAAATTAAACGAAAAAAAACGTATGCTCTAGAGCAGTGGTCGGCAAAGTGCGGCTCCAGAGCCGCATGTGGCTCTTTGGCTCCTCAAGTGCGGCTCTGGCACAAATAACCACGGAAGGCGCAATAATATTTTCATTTAAAAAGAAACTTGGTAAGAAAAAATTATATCTTATTCTGATAAATTAAAATTCTTCTATAAATCGAGAACATGTATAATTTTTTGTTTAAGTTAAAAGATAGATAGGTAATTAAAATTTTATATTGTTGTTGAAAATTTGATCTTAGTTTGCAGCACAAGTGGTCTGCTTTGAATGACCTGGAGAAGGAAGACATGATCATATTCAACGCTTGGAATAGTATTCCTGACTCTTACGATCAGCTGAAAAAGCTCGCGTTTGCTGTTCTTTCCCTTTTCGCTTCTACATATATATGCGAACAATCTTTTTCAAGCATGAACATTATCAAGAGTAAACTGAGAAGTCGTCTTATTGATGAGAACTAGGAATCATGCCTAAAATTAAAAACAACAACATACAAACCTGACTTACACAAACTTTCCAGAGAGATGCAAGCACATTGTTCGCATTAATAAATATTAAGTATGAAATTTAGTTTTATTTAGTGTACTACTTACTTATTGTAATAAAAGTTTACTAAACAAGCAGATTTGGCTCCCAATTTTTTTTTTTAAATTGTTGTAATGTTCATATTTGGCTCTTTGGCTAATAAGATTGCCGACCACTGCTCTAGAGCATTAAATCACTATAGCGTAAAATTATAAATAAATAAAAAATTTCTGTTGAATTTATGTAATTTTGATGAAGTTAGACTTTAAATAAGAAAAAAAGAAACATTTTACATCACAACGTAGAAAACTCATCCACCACTTTCACCATTTTTCTGAAAAAGAGAGAGAGAAAAAACTCACCCTCCCACGCCAAAGAGGGCAAGGCAGCAAAATACTCAAAACACACTGCCACACTTCTGAAAAAGATATTTTTGGAATCTTCGGCTCTGTTGCCATTCAGGAGGAAGAAAAGTTCTTAACACAGTCCATTCACCTCAAACGGTATTCCCCTTCCGTCGGTATATATAATCGGTATATTTCAGGTACAGCTCCCATCAGGCTTATCCAGCGCTGGTGTGATTGCATTGGTGCATCTCCTCTTGACACATCTATTTAAAGTTAATTACGTATATGATAAGTCTGGAGGATGTTTATAAGTTTATACAGGAAGTAGTAATGTTGAATAGTTATTTACCTCAATTTCTTTAGGCAAACCATTTGATTGTCAAATTCTAATGAATGGAATAATTATACTCGTCGGACCGTATGCTATAAGTTTTATTTCGTCAAGATTACTTAATAAATTCGTAAGATAGTTCCATAGTCTTTTTGTCTCGCTGTCTTGTGAAGCTTTAATTTTGTCAAAGTTTATCAAAACTTTACTTAATTGGAAAATAGTAATTTTCTTGATAGACACTAAATTTTAGCCGCTTCAGATTATCATGAACTGTATTTATGTTTGTTAATTTTTGAGTGATCTATTTGCCCTTGTTTGTAATTCAGTAAATCTATTATTTCCGAAATAGTTTGATTTAATGATGTGAACTAAAAACTTGAAATTTGGAATTGTATTAATTGCCATGTGCAATAAATTTTATTAACCTTGATAATTTACACAGCGGGTAATGTTTGCTCAAATATTATTTCGTCAACACTAGAAAATATTTTTTACAAAATAGATTAAGTTGGTATCTTTGATGTTATATTGTTTCCAACCACTAACAGCGGGCGCTGATGCAGCGAGGCCAACTAGCATATACATACACTTTCTTTTTGCTCATTAAAGTACAGTTTAATTCGTCGCTGCGTGCTTTTTAGAAGTGAAGAATAACACTGCTGACCTACTTTTTCACTGCAATTATACATATCCCTAGGTTATGTATGAACATTATATTTTAAGCAAGCATAGATTGTTGCTAGTAAATACAAATCTGCTGCGTTGCTAAAAATTCCGATTCATCTTTTTCTACCATTTTTAAATTTTTTCAGACTTTGAAACCTCATCAAAGTTAACAGGAATGTTGTATTAGTCAAAAATAAAGACGAACAATGGAAAGTTTGTGTTACCAGTTTTCATTCTTTTTCGAAATTTAAACGAAATTTTATTTAAGGTAACGAAATTTAGTATTTTTCGTTTTAAGTATTTTCCCACTACTACTTATCAAAATTTCAAAGTATCATATGAAATGCAACTTTATTTCAGTATTTCTGCAGTGACTCTCACAAAGAATAGGTATAATCATACCTGCCAACTCTTCTGGATTTTCCGGAAGATTTTATTTTCATATTTAAAGTGGTAGTAATTATATACTATTTTTTCTTTTATAATCTCAATTTTTAAATGATATTGATCACCACTATTCTTACAAAAATTAAGCACATATATTAATATGCGTTACTAGCATGGTTGTCAACTTAAGTTTTCTCAAATACAACGTATTTGTTTGCTTAAAATTGAAGTTTTAATTCCATTTTGATACCACTGGGAAAAATGATAATGGAAGGGATTAAAAGTTGGCAGGTATGTATAATTAGCCACATTCTACAAGTTTTATCATTTAATGTCCAACCAATTTTTCATAACTTTGACGGAAAGTGGAGCAGTTGGAGTTCCTGTTTTTGTCAGACATCAAATTCAATTATGAATAATAATAATAATAACTCAATTATAAATAATAATAATTGAGGTAGAGATGACTAGTTTCTTTTCTGTATTAAAAGATACTAATAAGAGACTTGCTCAAGATCAATACTTCTTTTTTTTTCTTAAAAGAAAGAACACACATACCTGGCACAAATAGGATAGAAAAATATTTTATTTATTAACTAGTTAAATAAAATTTTATATGACATTTGTTTATTTTTCAAATAGTATTTCACATTTTAGCCCTTCTGTTTTTGTTGAAGTTAATAAACATAATCAAAATAACTTTAACGAGTTCATATCTGTACTTAAATTCAAAGAAATAAAAAATAAAAAGATTCAAGAAAAAACATGCAAAATGTTCCCTGACTGTTAATAATGAGCTTGGGACACATGATACACTTTTTCTTTTTTCTGGGACAGTCATTAATGAAAGTTATATCCGTTGTATGTTTTGCCTCATTAAAATTCTAAAAAGAAAAATGAAAACTTCACTTTCACATAACTCATCAAAATAGGATTATTTTTAATGACAAAAGGGGAAGTAAAAAAGGAAAGAAAATTCCTCTATTTGAAGAATGAAAGATTTATTTACGAATATGAAATAATTAAAATTATTCTTTAAAATATTTGATTTTATGTTGACACAGATAGAAATTTTTAATATAAATTAGCTGTGTTCACATTTGTTTTTCTCTGTATTTTTTCAATTTATTATTATAAATAGAATTTACTAATTAAAATGCATATCATATAGCTGTTATTCGGAAATATATTGGGTTTTTTTAAGCCCAGAAATTTATGCCAGATGTATGAATTATGTCATTTTATAGCTCTATTATTGCACAAAAACATTCTTTATATGAGTTGCTCAAAATCATATACCTGAAAATAGGAGCTTCAAATATAAACTTTCGCATGATGGTATAAACATGGAGTAATTTTTCGTTATATAGACCATATTTTCGCATTAAATTTCCAGAGCTTCGACTTCTACTTCCAATAATTTTACACAACTGTTTTAGATTAGTTAAAACAACTGATGGTAATTTATTAAGTTATTTATTTACTTATTTAGTTTTTAAATTTGCTGTTATGTAATGAACATAATTTAAAATATATTTTTATAATGTCATTACAATGTTATTGATTTTATTATTACACATTCTTTTGCAGGATTATGTATTCATTACAAAGATAGCTTGTAAGACCTCGTTAAATAATAGAGCATATAATACGTGTAAGGAACGAAAATCATTGACGACTTTGAAACAATGAAGATCAGTAGGTGTAGAGAGAAGTCAAAACAAAGGGTGTCTCTGCCTTAAGAATCTTATGATATGATTAAATTAAAGCTAAATTTAAACATATTTTAGTCGAATTTAGGTGCCTTCAGGTACCAGTATCTTGGAAAAAACCTCCAAATAACATTCTGAAATTATCAAAGCAGGAATCTCGAACAGTGATTCTTCAGTTATGGCGTGTTCTTGAATAACCTTAGATAAACTTAACTACCAGTTTATTGGTTTGCCCAAAAAGCCGGTTGGTTCACAGATGTTTCTTAATTTAAACCTAAACTTCTAAAATAGTCACATATTTAGAAAAAAAACAGATTTTGCATATTGATGTTGATTCCATTTAACTCTAACATTATTTGGCCTTTACAGTGCATGCGAGAAAGTATTTTGCTTCTAAGCGGTAAAAAAAAGGTTAGCGTTGCGGTTAGCGTAAGACAAACGCAATGCAAAAGATTTCAAATTTAGGTCTAAAAAATAAAAACAATAAAATACTTTCCTTTTACTTCAAAATTTTAATAAATCTTTACACTTAATTCGAAATTTCCTATACGGTCAGCAAAATTATACATTGTAATTAAAAAGATAATGGATTAAAACCCATTTTTCTCTTCATCATTAGCCTGCTTAAATAATTCGAATAAAATTACTTTTTTATGATCTTCTTAAATACTTTTTTTTACTGTATAGATTATTATAATTATTTACTATATTATAATATGGATTTTCAAACTGGACAAGAACATCAAAACTGAAGCATACTATTGCAGTGATGCATCATATTCCCGACATCAATGGTATGTACATATAGTTCGTTCACCAGGAGTTGGCACTTGGCTCCGCCTTCTTCACCTGGTATCGGATGATACTATTTCGCTATTTTGGGGAGAAGGATGAAAACAAGGCTGCTATTTGGCGATCGCATGACAAAAATATTTATTTCGCAATCTTCATGTGCATATTTTGAACATGAGCATTTTATTTCATAAACTTGCTGATATTTCTCTCTTTTTATTGAATAGTTTGTTCTTTTTGAGATATTTTGCTTTGAAAAAGTTATTAAACATAAATTAGCTAGAATAACGAAAGGTATAATAGCTGATGATAAAGCGAAGTAAGTGACTGAAAAAGAATTCACTGTTTGTGCTTGGCCATCATCTTCTATATCGGAAAGCCTACACACAGTTTCTTATAAGTAGTTTGCGCAGACTATTTAAAAAGTGAACAGTTTGAGAGCTTGAAACCAAATTCTATTTTATATGTAACTGAGAGGAATTTGTCATATATATTTGAGAATTCAATCTTAGTGGTAGACAAGTAAATAAGACAAACTAATCATATTCAAAAATTTAAAAAAAATATTAGACGTATATTTGCTAACACTTTTTTTATTTTTACTAGATTTTCTATTAAAGGGCTCTTTGGTAAACTGGTTTGCCTTCATAGTGGTCTGATTGGACTACCTATAAAAAACCGTGTGGAGGCTTTGCGCGCGTTAGAGGTTATCTCGATTTCAAGCGGGGAAATGCTTTTCCTCTTACTTCCCCCCGCTGAAATGAACTCTGCGTCCGAGGAGGTGGAGCCAAGTGCCAACTCCTGGTGAACGAACTATACATAACCTAATTTTCATCATATCAGCTTAGCTAAAGTTCATACATTTACATTATAGTCTTATCACCCTACTGCATATAATTACACAGTCAGAACTTTAATGATGAACATGAATGCTCCATTACTTCATTTGCATTCCACAATTTCATCGAAGCACCACAAAGGTCGAGCCAAAGATGAATGGGAAGCGGTCTCAGGTGCCCGGATGTTTTATACAGTTTAGTTTAACTCATTGAACTTTTAGATTAAAGATAAAATGACCAAATGCAAGAACAGTGAATTTTATTTCTCTGTTAACCATTCTCAACATTTACTCGAGATCTTTTTCAAAAACTATAATTCAAATCTATCGATTTTAATCTAATTTACGAACCAAACACTTAATTCAAAACTAGACCTAGATACCACTCCAAGTTGGCAAATTCAACTGTTTGAAATAAAACCAACTATTTTAAGAGCTTTATTGAAAAAATGATTGTTAAAAAAATTCCTTTTTCACATTAAATATCATCAAAATAATTAATAGTGTTTCTTTAGTTAATATGTCCACGGCAGCTAATAACTTTTATTTATGTATATATATATATATATATATATATGGGGTTCCGTCACAAGATGATATAGAATTTCGTAACCGTAAAGACCTGGAAACGCTGGTATATGGGACATTTGAAAAGCATAATTGTTCAAGGATCTGTACTCTGATATCTCAAATAAGACAGCATTGCTTTGAATGTGAAAGGGATAAGCCCAAGTAAGCTGCGTGCTTCTCTTAACCCGTTTTGTCCCGAATTTATATATTGCAATTACACAAAAAGTGCTTTTATGGAAAAATTGGTGTAATATATTATCGATATTAATTGGTTTTTTTACTGTTAGGGCAATCAAAAAGTCATTGATAGATCAAAAATTACTTGCTCCTTATAATTCCAGATCTAATCAGAAATAATTAAATCATTGTGGTATCTGAGAATCTTTTAATTCACCCAGATAAATGAAAATGCAGAAAAAAATTTCCCACCACAATGAATGTCTTTGAAAAAAGGAACTGTCCTAAATATATGACGCTTGGCGTTAACCGGTTAAAAACGTCGTTTGCCGCATGCAAAAATTAGAACAGTAGAATGATGATCACATTGAATCCCATTTCTAAATTATGAATAAATACTGTTTATATTATTATTAAAAAGTTATTTACTGCTTCATTGACAAATATGAATTCCTTGTATTATAGTCATAGTGCCTAATTCTCCCCTATAGGCTATTTTTGGAGCTTTTTTGTTTTTCGGAATTGAAACCTTGTATTCTTCTTTAGCATTCAGGCCAGAACAGCACGTGTTATGGAACTTTTAACTCTCCTGACATTATATACACACTGTATTTTACGTTTTAGCAAAAAAAAAATGGATATTATTTTTAGATTTTAATATTTTCTATTTGATTCTATTTCATATTTTGTAACCGTCGTTGAACAGCCGTCCAATGATGAGTTCACGACTACCAACGTTCAACTCAATTTTAAAGACCCTTTAATTAAAATTATAGTTTCTGTATAGATATTTCATTTTATTTTATAATAGACGTTGAACAACCGACAAAATTTTTGGGCTTAAGACTACTAATGTTCAACTCCGTGGACTTGTAGTTTTGAACCCAATCCAGATGATAAGAGAACTCATGAATCACTTATTGGGAAAAATTCGCGGAGGACTTTTTGATGAAACTAATCCGCATTTGCGCTACATGGAGAGGAAAACCATGAAAACCTCACTCAGTTAGTCTTACGGCAAGAAGCCTTTAACCCGTGGTCTGTTGGCCACTGAGGATATTTTACGTCAGCACTGTGGTCCGTGCATTCTGGGTGCAGAATTCGTATCGACCAGTCATCGATGGGAATCGATCCCGGGTCACCTCAAAGGGAAGCGAGTGCTCTATCCCTTGAGCCACCGAGTCTCGGAATTTTTTATTGATTTTATTTGCCTTTGCCTTGCTAGGTAAATATTCTAATACTAGGTAAATATTCTAAAAATAGTTAAATATTTCGTGATATGCACTATCAGTTATTAAATTCCTCACACCTAATTTATGTCAGCTTTAAGAAATTGACGAATTATATAACTATTAATTGTTTTTTGTTAAAAAATATTATTTATGTGGTGTTTTTTGAAGGCTCAGTCTTAAGCTCTGTTTGTCTAAGCTGCTTAGCAGTTGAATATTCAGCGCTGTTTTGAGTATGCAACAGCTGTTTATGACATTAAGGTTAAGGATTTTCTATTTTCAGCCTGGCGCCCTCTTTACTAATAATAAAACTGGTGCCAAAAGTGAATACAAAGAACAACTATAGTTTTTATGAAAATAAAAAGTATTTATAATATAATTTATCAATGTTTGAAATTTTTGTAAACGCTTTCATTGTCTGAAATCATAATATGATACAAATTCTCAGAATTATTAATTTATTTTAAAGATTTTCATCTGAAATGAAAAATCTCACTTAATTGGAGGAGTAACTTTTAAAATGTTTAAATTATTTATCGGTTCTAATACACTCAGATAAATGTTTATGACAGGGTGATATATGTAATTCAAAATTATTGCTTTATTTCAAATTCACTTACTGTGTGGCGTTTTTATTTTTTCTTTTAAAAACTGAACAGCTTACGACTTTCATTGTTTAACTCAGTAGTCTTGTAATTTTACACCCAACTCAAAAAACAAGGGAACTCTTGGATCAGGCATTGGGACAAATTAAATTTCGTAGTCTCTCGTTCATCTCTCGTTCATTAAATTTCGTTCATCACTCAAAAAAACTTTGCCAGTTTTTAAGCAAAAAGTTTTTTTTTCATATTTTAATGAAAGGTAGTTCCTTAATGAAATTTTAATGAAATTCGTTCCAAATTACCTATTACACTTTGGAAAATGTTTTCCTTTTCTTCTGTTTTCTGAGGCATGAGATTTTTTAACAAATACTTTCGTAAGATTTCAAATTTCTTTATGATTTCAAATATGTAATTGATTTATCTCTCTATGTAATAGATGTTTTTAAAGCAATTGACATTTTTAGTTATTTTTTTAATGTACAAGTTAAAAGAAATCTATATAACAGGAATCGTAAAGTATTGAGACTTCTGGGGGATTTCGAACAGATCATTGGGATTAAAATTGAATAGGAACCACTGAGCATGTCATACAGCGTCATGAAAATGTCATACCTGTAAATGTCATACGGCGCTAGGGGCGCTTCCCTATCATGAACTGTTTCTTCGTGTGCCTCTGATCAGGTTTAATGGAGGAACGCCCTTTACCAAGTACGATTATATTTCAGGGTATGGGTTCCTAAGCAAATATAATTCTGGTGATTTGTCTTAAATCGAAGTTTGTCATAACATTTACGCGACCCCCTGTTACACAAAATATTTTTAAACTAGTGCATTTCGTCAAAAAATGGACTAAAAATTTTATTTAAGAAGAGACTGTAGCTAAAAGAGCAAATCTAATTCCTGATTTTAAATCCCCTCACCTGTATCAGGCAAGATCAAGTATTTGCATAGATGCAATAAAAAATTTGTTCCCCAGTCTCATTTATCGTTGCATATTTTTACAGGGTAGTCAAAACTGGAATTAATTATTAAAAATTGGTAGAGTAATATTAAACAAATAAATAATTTTTACTATGAACTGAAATGTAATTGAATATTAAAAAAAAAGAGAAAAATCTATCAAGTTGTTATGACTGCCGGACATAACCCTTAACCCTTTCGCGCCGACTGACACAAATACGTGCCAGCATAAAACCCGTATCAATCAGGGTTAAAAGATAAAACTGGTAACCAAAGTAGTTCTTTAGCTGTTTATTTGTGGGCGGGGTTATAATTGCTTGATTTATTACATTCCCCATTACTTTAGCTCAAAATAAAATTATTTAGTTATACTTTGAACTAACATTGATTATATGCATGATTAAACTAACAATAGTTAAAGTCAAAGCAAAGTAAGTCTGTCAAATTAGCAACGCCTACATTTAAGCTACCGTTTTTATTTATTTACATCCTCATTCTGATTTTCTGCAAATGCTTTTATGAATCACCCGTCCCCAAGGGGTTAAAGTAAAAAGTCAAATAGATATTTAAAACTTCTATGAAAGTTTTATCACAAATTTTAATTTTTTTCTTCTGATTATGGCTACACTGCTTTACGTTTATAGCATAAGTATTTTCTTTTGTTTATGGAATGGAAATTTTTATGCTTTAATGTTAGAAGCCTTCTGAATAGTAAAAGTGTTTGTGTTAACACTGCAAAACTCTAATCATTTTACGTTTCTCTCTTTCCAAGTATATTTTCTCTACCGCTAATTGCAGAAAGAAAATTTTTTTAAAAAAATCCACTTGTTTTGATATAAATCATAGTGATTCTTACCTTCATGAAGCTTTTCAGTTGTATTTAAAGCCTATTAAAATTCTGGCATTGATAACTTTACTTAGGAGATATCTTTCTTAAATGATTCCATCTACAAATATGAGATATTTATTAGGTTGGATGTTTTTTATTAAATCTCCTTATTTTTCCTTCAGTTAAAAAAAAACTCAAGTTCTGTTTAAATTTTATGGTGTATAAAACAGACAAAAGTCAAAATTATTCCATAAAAATGAAAATTGGGAATGCATTTTTAAGGCTTGCGTTGTTTATGAAATAATTAAAAATTTATTTTTAATACAATATTATTTTTTATTTATAGAATAAATCCATAGTACTTTATTTTTTGGGTATATAAAGGAAGATTGTTGAAAAACCTCATTTTAATTTTGAACATCTTTAATAAAGTATAAAAAATGCATTATTTTAATTAATAATATTATAGCTGTTAATGTCTCTGCATATTCTTAAAGATTTTATTTTTATTAGTAAACTGGTGCCAATAACTATGAGTTAATGCCTCATTATTGTTTCAATGTATTAATTTAAATTGTTCTTGACTATCATTAATGTAATTAACCTTAACACACATGCAATATGCCTGATGTTCAAGTGAAGTTCAAGCGAAATTTAGAAAGAAAATCTTCGTTTTGTTTTACTTACAGATCTGCCGACTGCTCTGCTTTCTATGAAATATTCAATAAGTAGGAAGTGAATTAAGCAGTAACATTTGTGGAATAAGCATAATTATTCCCACTCTTTAACATTAGGTTTACGAACGTTGCTTATATACCTATCTCTACGAAGACGCGTCAATCTGACGCATGAACGAATGCATATAACAGCACTTACAGAGATTCCAACTTGCTCCGGACAGCAAATATATATTTTAAATTGGTAGTTTATAAATTGTGATTCTTGGTTTAATATATTAAATTTAGTAAATGTTTATCTACCACTATTTCAAAATCCTTCGTAGGCTTATATAATTCACCACTTTATAATTACAAAACTTACTTAGTTATTTACCATTCTTTTTAATTATTTTGTCATGTCCGGAGCAGTTGGTATCTCTGCCCTTCGAAAACAGTGTGATTATATAATATAAGAAAAAATATGAGATATATATTTATGAAATATTCCAGTATTTTATTTTTCAATACTCGAACTAAGCAACTGAAACCTTCAAAATCTGACACTCTGACATCAAATGACATTCTGCTTTTGTTCTTTCCAATATTGCTTAGTGGCAACAGTTGGTTAGCGTTTGTTTCATTTGAGATAACGATACCGGATAACGGATCGAAGTATTGTCGGTACATTCCTATTTTTGTGATGTTTGCATGTTTACTCAAAATTTTGTCTAAATTACGATCGCGTCAAATTGACGCATATCCGCAGAGATAGGTATACCGCAAAGAGAATTTCAATATTTCAAGGCTTTTAAAGAAAATAGACTTCAATATATATTTATTTCAATTAATGGATAAGAGTCATTATAAGAGATAAAAAAAATGCAAACGGGTTTTGTAATTTTCCTTATAAAATTCGAAATGCGTCAAAATGACGCGTCCCGTAAACCTAGTGTTAACTTCACCCTCCGTTCATCTAAGAAAGGTACATAAGTAGTGTATCTTGAAATATATTAGCATATTCATTGATATCTTGATAACTTTGATTTTTAAAAACGATGAATAAAAACAGTCTAAAGTTGCAGTTTAAACAAAAATTACTTTTTCCACCGTAATAACATTATTTATTTATTTGCTACATATTTATTCAGTGCTTTGTCTTGAAACTACATATGAAAGTGTAACGCAGTTTTGGCAATCAGCCATAATTTGCAGAAATATTTTTCGAGTTACAAATAACAGAAATATTTCATTTATCTAACAATATCCCCATATCCATACTAGCTCCTTTATCCCTTAAATTCATTGTTTTCGTAGCTGACTTCCTATAATATGTTTAACCCTCATGAAAATTGAGGCCCATTTCTGTTTAAAAACATTTTCAACTTTTAAATATAGTTTATTTTTTATGAAGTTACACTCTCGGTTACATAAAAAAACAGCACTATTTTATTCCTGCTTGGATTGAAAGCTTCATTTTGAAATTTAACAATATAAAAGAATTAGAAAAAAATGGTTTCAACTAAATTCCTTGAAAATTTAAAGATTTATTATGTAACGTAAATTCATATTGTTCAAAATTTTCAGGAAAATGAACTTGTAAATCTTTAAAATGTTAAGATTTTATGTATTTTTTAGAAATATTTCCCGCAAAGGAAAAATTATGTATTTTTATTTCCTTAGCGCTCCTATGTTCACAGTATGTTAATAATTTACAATTTGAATGCTTAATTGGCATGTTTAATAAAATGTGATCTTGAAATTTTCTTTGGCCATTTTCACCCTTCTATGTACCAAATTTAAGCTGTTTGGTTCTTCAAATGGTTAAATTCTATCAAATACGCAATTGAAAAAGCATTTTTTTAAAGTAATATAAATTTACCCAATTCTGCTTTGGATTGGATATAAATNTAAATTCATATTGTTCAAGATTTTCAGGAAAATGAACTTTTAAATCTTTAAAATGTTAAGATTTTATGTATTTTTTAGAAATATTTTCCGCAAAGGAAAAATTATGTATTTTTATTTCCTTAGCGCTCCTATGTGCACAGTATGTTAATAATTTACAATTTGAATGCTTAATTGGCATGTTTAATAAAATGTGATCTTGAAATTTTCTTTGGCCATTTTCACCCTTCTATGTACCAAATTTAAGCTGTTTGGTTCTTCAAATGGTTAAATTCTATCAAATACGCAATTGAAAAAGCATTTTTTTAAAGTAATATAAATTTACCCAATTCTGCTTTGGATTGGATATAAATAACAATTCTTTTTGTTATTGCATAATCATTCTTCTAAGTACATAAGTAAAGATTAGTTTTTCAAAAATAGTTAGAAACAAAGAAAGAGTAATTGATTTCTAAATCCTATCATTTTATAATTATATTTCGGTGATGATAAATCCTATAATTCCAAGAATTAATAAATCAATTCTTTCTCGTTATTACATAATCACCCCTCTATGAACAAAAGCAATGATAAGATTTTCAAAACAATTAGAAACAAAAAGAATAATTGATTTTTTAATTCTACTATTCCATAATTAAATTTATAATGATTATAAATTCAATAATTCCATGGATTAAAAAAAATCAATTATTTTTTGTTATAACATAATCATCCTCTTTTATATAAAAGTAAATATAAACTTTTTCAAAATAATCGGACACAAAAAAAATAAATTGATTCTTAAATCCTATCATTCCATGATTATATTTCATTGAATATAAATCCTGTCTTTCCACGGATTTAAAAATCAGTTCTTTCTTATTGTAGCATAGTAATCATATGATAACTTTTTCAAAAAGTTAGAGAAAAAAGGAATTTGATTTTTAAATCTTTACATTTTTTGATTATATTTCATTGTATCTCTGTCACTATATAAATCTTATCATTTCATGGATTCAAAAATCAATTTTTTCTTGTTACAGCATTCTTGTATGTATCAACATTCAAGAACAAGCATTACAACATTCTTGTATGTATCAAAGTAAAGCTTACTTTGCTACAAATAGTTAGAATAAAAAAAAAGAAGTAAAAAATCATACACATAAAAAAACTACCTAATTATGTATGTCATGGGATTTAAAAATAAAGGTTTCTTTTTATTACAATATAGTATTAGATTAAAAAAAAATCTAATTTAATCCATGTTGCTTATTCATTAGCAAGCACGATTTTAAAAATAATAAAACAAAGAGAGTTCTCCATCAATAAAATAATATTGACCCTAAATACTCTTAGGAAAGAAAACTCCCAAAAATTTGTAACTTCACTTCTTTCTTCATAGAAAATCTATTGATTTGTTATCATACTCTAACTCTTCTTGAAAACTCGAAACAATGAAGAATAAGTTTTCTTTACTCAAGATACGTATCTCTCTACAAATAATCATTATCGTCGCTTTCATTTGTCGAGTTTCCAGATAAAGTTACCCCCCAACTGGGGTTACTGAAGTTGAAAAAGAAAATTTCTAGTCTGAAAGGGACATAGGGTAAATTTTAATCCAGTGAAATGGATGTGCTACGTGGTTAGTCAACGAGTTCTATGGGAGTATAAAAAGTGAAAGGGGGGAAAAAGGCAAAGTTGGCGAATTGAAGCCTGGTATCTATTGATTTTCTTCAACGTTCTACTTCCATCTTTCGTGTTCTCCTACATCCGGGACCTTTCCCTCTAGCCCTTCTACTTTCTCAGATGGTGAGCAATTTATTCTTTCCAACTCTTTTTGAAAAATCAAATGGGAGCACAACGAGCAGTCTTACAACTTCGCAGTTTTTGACGGGGGGGGGGAGACAGGGGAGTTCTTTTCTCCAAAGTAAAACGTAAACAACGCTTGAGGGAAAATTTTAGATCTGAATAAATACCTTGTTTAGTAATTGTTTGATATTTATTTTGCGTTTCTTCGGGAATGTTTGAATTGAAATAATTATTTTAGATTGTGATAGTTGATTAGAATTCTGATTACTAGGTGATATGTATGAGCCTATATTCGATGAACAAATATAGCATATATTCGATTAGATAAATTGTGAGTATGAATTTGACTATTCAGATAATTTTATCAAATCATCGGGTAATGAGGAAATAAATTAATGTCTTGAAAATAGTTGTAAAAGCTATATAATATTGATAATGTACTAAAAAAACATCTGAATAAATACCTTGTTTAGTAATTGTTTGATATTTATTTTGCGGTTCTTCGGGAATGTTTGAATTGAAATAAATATTTTATAATTATTTCAGATTGTGACAGTTGATTAGAATTCTGATTACTAGGTGATATGTATTTATGAACATATATTCGATGCACAAATATAGCATATATTCGATTAGATAAATTGTGAGTATGAATTTGACTATTCAGATGATTTTATCAAGTCATCGGGTAATGAGGAAATAAATTAATGTCGTGAAAATAGTTGTAAAAGCTATATAATATTGATAATGTACTAAAAAAACATCTGAATAAATACCTTGTTTAGTAATTGTTTGATATTTATTTTGCGTTTCTTCGGGAATGTTTGAATTTAAATAATTATTTTTGATTGTGATAGTTGATTAGAATTCTGATTACTAGGTGATACGTATTTATGAGCACATATTCGATGAACAAATATAGCATATATTCGATTAGATAAATTGTGAGTATGAATTTAACTATTTAGATAATTTTATCAAGTCATCGGAGAATGAGGAAATAAATTAATGTCGTGAAAATAGTTGTAAAAGCTATATAATATTGATAATGTGCTGAAAAAAATCTGAATAAATACCTTGTTTAGCAATTGTTTGATATTTATTTTGCGTTTCTTCGGGAATGTTTGAATGGAAATAATTATTTCAGATTGTGATAGTTGATTAGAATTCAGATTACTATGTGATATGTATTTATGAGCATATATTCGATGCACAAATATAGCATATATTTGATTAGAAAAATTGTGAGTATGAATTTAACTATTCAGATAATTTTATCAAGTTATTGGGAGAATGAGGAAACAAATTAATTTCGTGAAAATAGTTGTAAAAGCTATATAATATTGATAATGTACTAAAAGAACATCTGAATAAATACTTTGTTTAGTAATTGTTTGATATTTATTTTGCTTTTTTTCGGGAATGTTTGAATTGAAATAATTATTTTAGATTGTGATAGTTGATTAGAATTCTGATTGCTAGGTGATATGTATTTATGAGCATATATTCGATGCACAAATATAGCATATATTTGATTAGAAAAATTGTGAGTATGAAATTACCTATTCAGATAATTTTTTCAAGTCATAGGAAAATGAGGAAATAAATTAATGTCGTGAAAATAGTTGTGAAAGCTATATAATATTGATAATGTACTAAAAACGCAATTAATACGGCTTTAAATATCATAGCTATTCAAATTTGGAAGAAAACATTAAAAAAGAAAGATTATTCTTTTTTATGTTTTGAATTTTCATAATAAATTTGTTTTGTAAGACATACGAGCTTAGCTGAAGTTTACAGGAATCTCATGGTCCTTGAAAGATTTGAGTAGCAGTAGTAAATTTAGGTTAATGCTAGGATATATTTATTATTTTAATAAACCACTTTATCGTTTGAAATAGTGGTTTGTTCGTTCGTTGTAGTGGAACTGGACGTCTTAGACCATTACGGCCCTTTGTTAAGTGGTTTAACAAGCGGGATTTTCATTCTTTCTTTGGAAAACATTTTCAGTGGTTGTTACACTGAAATTAAAATATAGACATATGTTTTATTTTTGTTACCACTTTTTAAAATTTTCAAGCCCCGTGCTGGGAACCCTAATTTAATTTTAGTACATAAGTTTCACTATTTTTTCCCGACGAAATGACTTTTATATAATTATAAAGTAGTATTTTTAAATGTCTAGACTTGCCAATCTATAGTTAATATAAAAAGACAATTTTTGTTACATTAACATCGTAACTTGTGCTCTCTAGTTAATTCGAGTGTGATAAGCAGACCAAACTGTGCACACTCGAGATAATTCGAGCTGCGTTTTATTTTATGTTGCTATAACTTTTCACACTCGAATATAATCGAGAATTGAAACTAACAATGTGAAAGCTAAGAAAAAGAAATCGTTTTATTGATGTTTAATTATTAACATAGGGCTGTAAGCTATTACACATATTTATTCAAGAATAAAATATACAGAGATGCCAACTTTCTCCGGACAGCAAATATATATTCTAAAGTGATAGTTTATCAATTGTGATTATATATCAAAGTAGTATATCAAAATTAAGCATATCAAAATTAAGCATATATCAAATTAAGCATACCAGGTAAGCATATCAAAATTCTAAGTATTGATAACTTTTATTTATTTATTTATTTATTTTTGAAATTTGATTTAGAAAAACTAGATAACACTGGTTACAAATAGAGTTTAAATTTAAATGCGAAGCGCCATTTTACTCGTGCTAGGATTTATAAAGTATTGTCAAAATAAAACTAAATTCCCCGAACTTGTCTATTAAATTCTCTACCACCTTTAAAAATATTGCCCAGAAAAGGGTGTAGCTCTTGCCAACCATGGTTCTTCTTGAACCATGGTTTTTTCATAGAGAAAAATTTTAAAAATTTCAGACAAATTTAGAAATTTCATGTGAAAATCAATATATATATATATAGAATGAAGGTGGTTAGTATAGACAAATGAAATATTTCTGTTATTTATCACTCGAAATTTCTCTGTAAATTTTGGCAGATCGACAAAGCTATATTACACTTTTATGTAAAGTGGCATGACAAAACACTTTGTAAATTATTAAACTACAAAACAAGAATTGTTTGGTGGAAAGTAACTTTTTTATTTTTGCATTAATTGCAACTTTAGGCTATTTTTAATCTTTGTTTTTAACTATAGGAGTTATTATATTATTAATGAAAAAGCTTATTGCATATTTTAATAAACACACTTCTCTGGTTCAGGTCGAAATTACGATTTGCAGATGGATGGATGATGTGTAAATGTATTCTTCCTGCAAAACAGGTCACTACGTATGCGTGTGGCACGAGTCTAATTCTTGGCTATAGATGGCGCCACTGGAAAACAAGGAGAAGCGTATCTCTCTGCCCTGAAAATAGGCTTATCTGTGGCATGTAGCGTAAGACAACAGCAACAATTATCACATTCGATATATCTTTTTTTAATTAACGAATATTAAACTTAACTAATTTCTGTAATCAGTTCTTTTTTACATTCCAGCTCAGCCATATTCTATGTTTTCGTTCTATTTTAGCATTTTCTGCATTCAATTTAATTTCATTTATTTATTTTTGTTTCTTTAAAAAAAATACTAAATGGAAGTTTATGTTGATGACTGCCATTCTAATAAACCTTCTCCCTAAATAAACTACCAAGAGTGAAAATCAACCGAAACTCGTTCTTTAGGTATTATATTATTAATGAAAAAGCTTATTGCATATTTTAATAATCACACTTCTCTGGTTCAGTTCAAAATTACGATCTGCAGATGGATGTCTGGTGTGTAAATGTATCCTTCCTGCAAAACAGACTACTACGTATGCGTGTGGCAAAAGTCTAATTCTTGGCTATAGAGGGCACCACTGGAAAACAAGGAGAAGCGTATCGCTCTGCCCTAAAAATAGGCTTATCTGTGGCATGTAGCGTAAGACAACAGCAACAATTATCACATTCGATATGTCTTTTTTTAATTTACGAATATTAAACTGAACTTAATTCTGAAATCAGTTCTTTTTTACATTCCAGCTCAGCCATATTCTATGTTGTCGTTCATATTTCAGCATTTTCTGCATTCAATTTAACTTATTTTTGTTTTTTTTTTAAAAATACTAAATGGAAGTTTATGTTGATGACTGCCATTCTAATAAACCTTCTTCCTAGATAAACAACCAAGAGTGAAAATCAACCTAAACACGTACTTTATCTCTTCTATATAAATATTTTTGGAGGCTCGAGCTAAAATATGTATTTAAAGCGCGATAGAAAAATATAAATGAAAATGAAGTGAAGCTTTGAAAGTACTTTTTTCTCCAGCAACATAGAGAAATCTGATGTCTTCATCTTCCTTGGAATTTTAAGACATAAGTCTCAGCCTAGTTAGATCGCTAATGGGTAAAGGCTTGCACTATTAAAAGTTAAGAAGACATAATTTTTCATATCGCCTTAAGCCGTAAAAGCGTTCATATTTCCTTCGCTCGTTTAGAGACCACCCCTTTTGGACTTGAGAACTTTGGAAAAGTAAGGAGTCTGTTGCAAGTTTTAAATAGTTTGTGAACTTAGACTCCTTATAAAGTTTTAAAAACATTTTTTAGTATTTTTTTTTAGAATGCTACAATTTATTAAATATGATTATTATGGATGTTCTTCCCAGCATTAAAAGTCGGAAATTATTATTTTAATATACAATATTTAACTAATAAATGTAATTACTTTTTTCTGTTTGTTCATCTTAAAATTTAAACTATCTCATCAAGTCCTCTTTCAAAGCTTATTTAACTATTTGTACAATAGGTCTTTTTAACGGGGTATAAAAAAAAGACGCAACCATTAAGAGTTTTTGATACAAGACAATTGAATAATAATATAATACACGCTCCAAACAATGCTTAGAGACCCCTAATTTAAATTTTATTTCATTTTTCAACCGTCGTTGATCAGGGGACCCAATTTTTACTTTAAAACTACCAATGTTCAACTCCATGGTTTTGAACCTAATCCCGAAGACGAGGGAACTCTTAAATCAAGTTTTGGAAGAAGCCTTTGTGGACGACATTTTGATGGAACCTATCCACATTTGTGTTAACCTCTTCGAGACGGGTGAGTCATATATGCATTCTCAGGTAGTCGATGATCATGGTAAACACGATAAAACTGGTAGCTCAACTCTATTTATCGCTGTTTATTTGTGGACAGGGTAATGATAGTTTGCTTTATTTAATTAACCACTACTTTGTTCGAATTAAAAATGTATAGATATTTTTTAACGCACAAGGATTGGATGCGTTAGATTTAAAGTGAAAGCAAAATTATGTCTGTCAAATCAGCTATGCCCAAACTTAAACTACCGCTTTTTATTTTTTACTATCCTGATTCTGATTCCGTACGAATACACTTATCACTAGCCCGTCCCGAAAAGGTTAAATGGAGAGCAAAACCATGAAAACGTCCTACGTGTAGCTGAACGGCAAGGGTACTCTAATCCAAGATTCTTCTACCACTGAGGATGCTTTACGTTTGCACTGTGGTCGGTATGAGCCACGTGGGGAATTCTTATTGACCAGTCATTGCAGGAATTTGAAATTAAGTCATCTGATTGGGAGGCGACCGTTCTATCCCCTGAGGCACCACGGCTCAAATGAGTTAAATTGAGCTAATTATACAACTTTCTGAGCCGTTGGTACAAATAAATTAAGTTGTCACTCTTTGCGGGACAGAAAATTACATGCAAAAATTTAGTGAAGGAAATGCAAGAGAATTGTGGTCATTGTATGCAAAGTCGCTATGTAGCTATTTGCCTTATCGTAACATTTTTCAAAGTGGTTGCTTAAAAACGGTTTCGTTTAAGAGATTAAAAAAGTTGCACTATTTAAAAGTCCCCCCCCCCTGAGAGAGCTGATCTAATCTTGTTTTACGAGCTGGGTGCCTGGGCCGCGCAGTCTCCCCTATCCCATCCATCGTGTATTATTTATCGTTGTATAAGTTCGTTGAGATCAGCAGGCGATGTGGTAGCTGTCAAGGGGATTCAAGCGCCTTGCTTGAATAAATAATAATAATGAAAATAAAATGAAGCAGCGCTTTAAACTATGTGTGGCTTTAGTTTTGGGTGCAGGTTGATGGTCAGCGTGGTTGAGCGCTTGATAGAGTTTTCAATATTGTTGTTGTTCCCCTGAGAGAGCTGGAACATAGTTCCATTATATATGAACTGATGAATAACACATGCTGACGTGTGAAAAAATAATTTTGAATCAAAATTTTTTAAACTAGGAATCATCTACAGGGATGCCAACTGCTCCGCATGCTAAATTTTAAATAATTTTCTGATGAATTAAATAATAAAACTGGTGGAATATGGATAAGTATTCCTACACTTTAGATAATTGCTTTATATGATACTTTAAATTTTTCATACGAAATGGAGGAAAAATGACTTAAAATGATAAATATTCAACTAAAAATAACTTGAGTTTCGTTACCACTCGAAAATATTTTTTTACGAAGCGGAAATTGGCATCTTTGCATATACTTCGCAACCACAAGAATAATTTTCTCAAAAAGCGTGGTAAGTTGGCAGTCTTGTCAATGATGTAGCATAGCGGTGTTTTGTATGAACATTTGAAGTATTTATACGTAGTGTTGGTAAAAATAGCTTTAAATCTCAAGCTTTCTAAATCCAAAATCACAAATACAAAACCGTTAGAAAATATTCGCTACAAAATCAAAGCTGCCTACTTTCTACTCTTTTTTCAAAAAATTATTCCAATGGTTTTTTTAACACGTTCACGCCGGGGTGACTCACCGGTGGGTCACGCTTGATTGTCTCATCTTGGCAGCGCACCGGAGTAAAAACTGGTAACAATAAATTTCGTTTTTTAGTTTATTTTCGGGAATAATAAAAATCCATAACTACCAATTGTTTTTAACGGATGCAATTTTTATATTGAATTGCTTCTTCGCCGTGATAAATTTCCTTACAGTGAATTGTAATTGTTGAGAATATATTAACTCCTCCCGAATATTATCTAATATTGAAATAGTTCTTCTACCAATATTTTCTCTTTCCCCGTACCAGTATTTTCACTTTTCCCGGCGTGAACGTGTTAAACGTATTATTTTTCAATCATTTAAGCTTGTTTTTCACACCACAAAGTTTAAATGATTTAAAAGCTCATATGCAAAGTCACTTTGTTCCAATATTTTCGTGGTGAGGTTTTCAAAAGGTTGGTTAATTTATCAAAAATTTTTAGAGGTTCGGTTTTTAAATGCCTACTAATCTATAAAATCTTTTGCAAAAAGCGTATTGCAGACCTGCCAACTTTTAATCCCTTCCATTATCATTTTTCCCAGTGATATTAAAATGGAATTAAATTTTCAATTTTAAGCAAAAAAGTACTCTGTATTTGACACAAATTAAGCTGACAGCCATGATAGTAACGCATATTAATATTTGTGCTTAGTTTTTTTAAGAATATGGGTGATCAAAATCATTTAAAAATTAAGTTTATAAATGAAAAAATAGTATATATTTACTACCACTTTAAATATGAAAAAAAAATTTTACGCCAAATGCGTAAAAGTTGGCAGGTAAGGATAAGTTGGCAAGCTTGCGAAAGAGAACAAGTTTCAGGCCTGAAAGTTGGACGGAAAAGAGAAATTACTTATAGAACTATTTCAATGATAGATAATTTCCGGAAAGAGTAATAATAATAATAATCAATTCATTGCTATTAATTGTTTCACAGGGAAGAAGCACTTCCATATATAAATTGTATCCGTTAAAAAAATTTGGTAGTTATGGATATTTTACTATTCCCGAGAAAAGCCAAAAAGGAAATTTATTTGTTACCAGATTTTACTCCTTTCCGTCTTGATATATATGGACTTTCAGCTACTATTCAGGATCTACTGATGTTCGTAACACTATGAATCTTTTTGCACTAGCCCTTTCCACGTTATTGCAACGTAATTAAATTGGGCTTTAATGAGAAACTTTATCTTAGAATTTTTTTTTCTATTGACACTTTAGAGACCAGAGTCTTTTTCTGAAAATAGTCCTTATTTTCATTAAAAATTCTAAATATAAATATAAAATAATGTCATTATTTAGATTAACCCTTTTTTATAAAGCGTTATGAACACACCGATTACATAATCTAGCACAAAAGCACCAAGATCGGGCACTCTTCTACCTGCAAACTAGTAAGTTACGAGTGCACATAATCCAGTTATCAGGGTTGTCACGATCAAGAAGAGGTTTGAAACTGTAGCGAAAAATGCGAAAAATATGCATGTTTTAACACGTTCACGCCTGGGTGACCCACCGGTGGGTCACGCTAGATTGTCTCATCTTGGCAGCGCACCGGAGTAAAAACTGGGAACAATATATTTCTTTCTTAGTTTTTTTCCGGGAATAATAAAAATCCATAACTACTAATTGTTTTTAATGGATGCAACTTTTATATTGAATTGCTTCTTCGATGTGATAAATTTCCTTACAGTGAATTGTTATTGTTGAGAATAGATTAACTCCTCCCGAATATTATCTAATATTGAAATAGTTCTTCTACCAGAATTTTCTCTTTTCCCGTACCAGTATTTTCACTTTTCCCGGCGTAAACGTGTTAATTTATTTCTGAATACCAAAAATACTTAATTTGAAGGAAATATAAATTGCTTATATTATTAATTGCAATATAAATATAATTGCAAAGCTTAAGAATTCTGTTACTCAAGTTGTACCTAAATTTAAACATTTTAAATCAACATTGAGAAACCTAAGCTACAATTTTTTTTCTCAGTCTGTAGTCCCTAGTACATATTAGCCAGTTGTCAAAAATGATAGCTTATTCTTTGGAAAACTGTCAGATACAGTTCATTTTATTAAATAGAATACTCTGATGAAGAAATTAAATAAAACGTTGGTGTTCATCGTAAAATATTTATAAAAAAAAATTTCGCGTCTCGAGAACTTTCAGAACTTTCGTATTTTCAGAATAAACCAAAATCTCGCATAAGTTTGTGTTTAACACGTTGAGCCAACGCCTCCTATAACTGAAAGCCGCCACACGGTTTCTTATGGGTAGTCCGATCAGACCACTGTGAAGGAAATCTACTTTCCGAACGAGTCATTTACTACAGAATATAGTTACAAAAACAAAGTGGTAGCAAATATATGACTAAAAATTTATTTTATTTATGAATATTATTGGCTTGCCTTATTCACTTGTCAACCACTACAGATTAAATTCTCAAATATATAAGATAAATTTCTCTCAATTACTTTAATAAAAGGTTTTGGGTACATGCGCACAACTGGTTCGCTTTTTATGCAGCCTGCGCGGACTACTTATGAAAGACCGTGTGGAGGCTTCTTGATGCAGGAGGTGATGGTTGAGCACCGCGTCAGTCATCGGTGGCTGAGACTGGACTTTCCATTTAGGCCACGTCAGCCACCGGTGGCTGACACTGAAATTACATTTAGGCTGAGTTTGCCACCGCTTGCTGACACTGACCTTTCTCATAGGCCACGAAAAACAGCTGGCTGAAAGCGTATAACATGATATAGAACTATGAAATTTCCACTCTTCTATGGAATTGCATAAAATGTATTCAAGATTTACTTAATTATAGTGATTCTTGGTTTAATAAATTCAATTTAGTTGATATTTATCCACCACTATTTTCAAACAATTCGTAGGCTTATATAATTCGCCTCTTTTGTCAGATAAATCATGATAAACCATCTAAAAAAATGGCAAAATCCGTCTAATATTTGCAAATTTAGTTTGTAGTTATTTACCGTGGCAGGAAAGGCAAGTCATGTAAAATTTGCGTGGCGCTCAACCATTTCCTCCTACAACAAAAAGCCTCCGCACGGTCTTATATAAGTAGTCCGCGCAGACTGTTTAAAAAGTGAACCAGTTGTGCGCATGAACCCAAAACCTATTATAAGAGTAATTGAGAGAAATTTATCATATATATTTGAGAATTAAATCTGTAGTGGTTGACAAGTGAGTAATTCAAACCAATAATATTCATAAATAAAACAAATTTTTAGTCATATATTTGCTACCACTTTCTTATTTTAACTAAATTTTGTATTAAATGACTCGTTCGGAAAGTGGATATCCTTCACAGTTGTCTGATCGGACTACCTATAAAAAACCGTGTGGATTCTTTCAGTTATAGGAGGCGTTGGCTCAACTTGTTAACCCTACTAAACCTAACCCTATCCACACAAAAACCCTATTAAACCTTTTTTAGAATGTGAAGCAACTGTTATCACTGTCGACAGGTATATTTTGTTTAAGACTAGGATTACGGACGTTTCTTATATACCTATCTCTACGGACACACGTCAATTTGACGTATGAAAGAATTGTGATTCTTAATTTAATAAATTTAATTTAGTAGATTTTTATCCACCACTATTTCTAAATAATTCGTAGGCCTATATAATTCACCACTTCATATTTCAAAATTTACTTTGTTGTTATTTACCATTTTTTTAATAATTTTCGCGTGTCCGGAGCAGTTGGCATCTCTGCACTTAGAAACCAATGTATATGTATACTATAAGAAAAAAAATGAAGATATGAGATATATATTTATGAAATATTCTAGTATTTTATGTTTCAATACTCGAACTAAGCAACTGAAACCTTCAAAATCTGACACTCTGACATCAATTGACATTCTGCGTTTGTTCTTTCTATTATTTCTTATCGGCAACAGTTGTTTATCACTTGTTTTATTTGAGATAACGAATCGAAGTATTGTCGGTACATTCCTATTTATTATTGATGTTATAATTGCTTGTTTACTTAAACTTTTATCTAAATTATGATCGCGTCAAATTGACGTATATCAGTAGAAATAGGTATACCAGATAGAGAATTTCAATATTTCAATGCTTTTGAGGTAAATAGCATTTAATATATATTTACTTCGATCAATGGTTAAAAGTCATTACCAGAGATAAAATAAAAATTGAAACGGGTTTTATAATTTTCCTTTCAAAAGTCGAAATCCGTCAAAATGACGTGTCCCATAAACCTAGTGTTAAAACCCTTTTCAAAAGAATTTAAAAAGTTTATTTTTAAAAGATGTTTAGATGCTTGATTACAAAAATTTAAAAAATATATATATATCTCCCACTTTTTGACCAAATTCTATGAATTTGAAAGTCCCCTACTTATTTGAGATTAAAAATAAAATAATGTTTCGGTTGATTCAAATTTTGGAAAACTCGATTACTTTACGTTTCCATTAAAATTTGAATTAAATATATTTTATTCTATTCTAGAGTTTTACATTTTAAAAAAGTTGAAATCGGAACGATTTAATCCCCTCCCTTAGCATGGCATCAAATTCAAATGTCAAGGCAATTTCCTTCAACAAAAGAAACCTTTATATTCCTCTCTGCTTTATATAAGTCTTTACATTTCCTTTCTAACGATGAGTTCATTTCCTTTTTTACGAAACAAAATACTGTTTGGAAACATTTTTGTCGTCCTAAAAAAAGTTCCAAAATTAGCTTAACTTGAGTCTGTTTAAAAAATTTTATTTGTTATTGCTGATTTCAGAAAAGTTTATCTTGTAGCTTTGCTATATAAATGCTCCTAAATAGCTTTTTATATTTCTATTTATCCACTATTTAAACTCTGTATGATTTTTTTTGAGGTTTATTTTTCGTATTTGAATTAGTATGTTTCCGATTTCTCCAGAGTTTGGTTACACAGGGGTTGAAGTTATTCCTAAGATTCAGGACTTTGCCTTTTTAAAAAGAAAATCAGAGAGGAAGTTACTTTTTGATTTCTCTAATGTTGTGGAATTTTGTATGTACCTGAGACTGACACAAATTATAAAAACTTAAGAGTCAGTATTTTTAGAAATAAAACTATTTCTTGCGCCTAATTTAGGATAGTAATTAGCAGCGAATATTTGAATATTAAAAAAAAATCAATGATTTTTTTTGTAGTTTCTTTTTCGTATTTGAATTAATATGATTAAAAGTTCTTTAGAGTTTGGTAATGACAGGGGGGGGGTGAAGTTATCTCAAAGTATGAGGATCTTGCTTTTATAAAATGAAAATCGGTGAGGAAGTTACTTTTCGATTTCTCTAATGCTAAGAGAATTTATATACCAGTGACTAACACAGTTAATAAAAATCCGAGAACCAGATTTTATTTAAATAAAACCATTTCTTATGCCTAATTTATGAAAGTAAATAGCAGCTAATATGTGAATATTAAATACCTGTTCTCAAAAAATAATTTTCCTGCATTTACTATTAATTTTAAAACAATGTATATAAGCTTACACAGAAATCAGGCTCTGGTTAGGTTTACTTCTTATTGGAATTTATTTTTCTATATATGCTCACCAATAACGCGCAATTCAAGATCTGCGTGGTGTCATTTATTTTTTCACCGCAATCTATATGCTTAAATTTTCATCTTGGCTACACATAGTAACATGTATAGTTGTCACTTATTCAGCTTTTTTAATAGCAAACCTTTAAGACAATTTAATTTTTTCAGAATATCATGGTCTGTGTGATACAGTTTACGACTTTGTTATTATTCCCTGTATTATAATATTTAATTTCTTTTCATCGCTTGTTATGTAAAAACAAAGTTTATGAATCACAATTAACGCTTTTTCAAGGAGGCAAAATTTCAAAACCTCCAACACCTTTATTAATAACTGTTGTAGAGAACTTACTATTGAGTCAAGACAATATTAGATACCGTTTCTGATTATGATGTAAAAGTTTGCTTCTTGCTAAAAGAATGAAACATGTTACAACATTGTTAGTAGCTGTTGCAGAGATCTTATTACTCAATTCAGACATTATACATCAGGCTAGATCCCCTGAATTAGACAGGCCGATTTATCATTTATTGTTGGAGCAAAGAGCTAACATAAGCACAGCTAATAAATATTTTCAAGTGGTAGTTTATTACACTGGTTATCATAAATTAAGGAAAAATCACAAAAATAGCGATAACTCTTTCAAAAGTAAGCCAAACCGTGCAAAATTTGCATATGTTGTCCACTAAGAGTAGCTGAGTAAAATTGCAATATGCAAATTAGTGGCGCTGCACTCGGCTTACGTCATCTGCCTGGAGCATAAAAGTCCAAGTTTGAGAGAAAGCACACAAATTTTACTGTGATTGCGACATTGAAAATCTGAGATAGCCAATTCGTAATAATGACCTCTAGGCATCATTTGCCTGAAGAACTACGATGGAGAGC
>NC_092215.1:39174880-39229683 GCF_043381705.1 Parasteatoda tepidariorum
GAATAAATATTTTCAAGTGGTAGTTTATTAATTGTAATTCTTGGTTTAATAAGTTCGATTTAGTAGATTTTAATCCACCACTATTTCTATACAACGCATAGGCTTATATAATTCACCACTTCATAGTACTTATGACATGCTTTACATTTTTAAAAGCAAGCAAATATTGTCAACTATTCGCAAAATTTACTTTGTAGTTATTTACCGTTTCTTAAATTATTTTGGCATGTCCAGAGCAGTTGGCATCTCTGTAGTAACATAACTAGTACTAACGTAACGTTAACTTGTGAACTTGTTTGCTCCAATATTGCTTAATAGGTCAGCTCTGATAGTTTAGGAGCCTTACATCAGGCTAGAGCCCCTGAATTAGACAGGCCGACTTATCATTTATTGTTGGAGCAAAGAGCTAACATAAGCACAGTGAATAAATATTTTCAAGTGGTAGTTTATTAATTGTAATTCTTGGTTTAATAAGTTCGATTTAGTAGATTTTAATCCACCACTATTTCTATACAACGCATAGGCTTATATAATTCACCACTTCATAGTACTTATGACATGCTTTACATTTTTAAAAGCAAGCAAATATTGTCAACTATTCGCAAAATTTACTTTGTAGTTATTTACCGTTTCTTAAATTATTTTGGCATGTCCAGAGCAGTTGGCATCTCTGTAGTAACATAACTAGTACTAACGTAACGTTAACTTGTGAACTTGTTTGCTCCAATATTGCTTAATAGGTCAGCTCTGATAGTTTAGGAGCCTTACATCAGGCTAGAGCCCCTGAATTAGACAGGCCGACTTATCATTTATTGTTGGAGCAAAGAGCTAACATAAGCACAGTGAATAAATATTTTCACGTGGTAGTTTATTAATTGTAATTCTTGGTTTAATAAGTTCGATTTAGTAGATTTTAATCCACCACTATTTCTATACAACGCATAGACTTATATAATTCACCACTTCATAGTACTTATGACATGCTTTACATTTTTAAAAGCAAGCAAATATTGTCAACTATTCGCAAAATTTACTTTGTAGTTATTTACCGTTTCTTAAATTATTTTGGCATGTCCAGAGCAGTTGGCATCTCTGTAGTAACATAACTAGTACTAACGTAACGTTAACTTGTGAACTTGTTTGCTCCAATATTGCTTAATAGGTCAGCTCTGATAGTTTAGGAGCCTTACATCAGGCTAGAGCCCCTGAATTAGACAGGCCGACTTATCATTTATTGTTGGAGCAAAGAGCTAACATAAGCACAGTGAATAAATATTTTCACGTGGTAGTTTATTAATTGTAATTCTTGGTTTAATAAGTTCGATTTAGTAGATTTTAATCCACCACTATTTCTAAACAATGCGTAGGCTTACATAATTCACCACTTTATAGTACTTATAACAAGCATTACATTTTTAAAAGCAAGCAAATATTGTCAACTATTTGCAAAATTTTCTTTGCAGTTATTTACCATTTTTTAAATTATTTTGGCCTGTCCGGTGCAGTTGGCATCTCTGTAATAACATAACTAATACTAAAAAACCTTAACGTGCGAACTTGTTTGCTCCAATATTGCTTGATAGGTCAGCTCTGATAGTATAGGACAGGGATGGCGAACCAATGGCACGCATGCCATTTATGGCACGCGACACAATATTTTGGGCACTCCACAGATCACAATTGTTGTTACACTATGAATTGTTATTACACAAAAGTTATTACGCTATGAAGCATATGTAACAATTAAATTAAAATTCACAAAAAACAAACAAAATATTAAACAATTACTAATAAGAAAATTCAAAATTAATACAAAAAAACAATTAATAACCACAAAAAACAAGCTAACAATAAATAACTAGCAAAAAAAATCAGCAGTCCTGCTTAAACTAACATCTTAGAACCTAACATAAGTTATTGGTTATCTGATCTGCAACAGCAGAAGTCACATTGATGTTACTTTAAGTTGATATAACTTGTATAACTGCGACATTGCAAAATGTATTTTTTTTCAATGTAAATAAAGAGTTTTGAGTTGATAGTATTTAGTATTATTATTTTCCCAATAATCACGAAGTCAAAATTATTTGACGGCGCGTCTATGACCTCATTAAGCAATTTTTTAGAGAAAATGGCACGTTGGTGTATAAAGGTTCGCCACCCCTGGTATAGGAGCCTTACATCAGCCAAAATAGGTTTGCTTACATCTGGAGTTTGAGAAAAATAAAATCACTACTTGATTTTCGCAGGTAAGAACCAGTCTTTAAAAGATGTTATTACTGTTAAAAAAATCTTGGTTGTTATTGATATTTTTCTCTTCCCAAAAGCAAGCTGGAATAAAATTATTTTCTTACCAGTTTCTGTTCTTTTTTGTCTTTATATAAACAAATAATCAAACCGGTTTGAGATTATACCTCAGATTATGACGTAATTTCTTAAGAGAAAGGAATAACGTATAAATATAAAAGGGATAATTTTAAAATGCTTCTTCTGTATTGTGAGAAAAATATAAAGACATCATTCTTAGCAGTTTTGGAGAAAGTGGTAATTAATTATTATTAATCACATTTCTAATTGTTATATAACTTTAAATGAAAGTAGAAAAGTGTGAGAATTTTGCTTGAAGCTTAATTTGTTAAACCTGAAAGAGCAGTATTAGCATCCATCGTTGAAAACTTAGTATTGAATTCAGGCATTACAGATTTTCCATTTCAAATTATGACGTAACTTCATAGAAATGAGGAATTATATATGAAAATGAGAAAGAATAATTTTAAAATGTTGCTTCATACATAATGTAGAAAACTATAATAGCATTATTAACCCTCCGCGTAAGACTCCCGCGATTTGAGCGTGGTATCTGTTTCGTCCCCCACTACGGGTCACGTGAAAATCTCGGACGAAGAAATTTTTCCCCTGCTTTCAATACGGATCCCGCCATTTCCCCATGTACGACCATCATCCAAAACCATCATCTGATGAAGTAACCAGTAGATAGATGCCTTAACGTTGCATTTCATATCATACTTATAATTTTTGAAATTTAGTGTTGAAAAAATTACTTATAATGAAAAATACTAAACTAAAAGTAACTTAAAAGTAAATTAACTTATTTCAGGACCGGAAAGTATAAAAACTGAGCAGAACGCGGAGGATTAATAACAATTTTAGAGAACTTATTATAAAAATCAATATTAATGATCACATTGCTTGTTGTGGTATGACTTCACACGAAATTAGAAAATTTGAACACTCACTTGAAATTTAATTTGTTAAACCTGTAAGAGAAATATTTGCATTCGTTGTTGAGAAATAAGCATTGAGTTTAAGCCTTGTAGATTCCACTTATAATTATGATGTAACTTCATATAAAAGTAGAATAAAACGCACTTAATGATTTACCTTCCATAATCTAATTTTTAATAACCCGTTGGAGACTCTTCTACTCAGTTATCAGTTTTTGATTTTGCTCTTGTCCGTGTTTGTATAAACAAACTTCAACTCCGTTATAGAGTTCCATTCGAATTATGACCTAACCTCATATGAATGTGAATAATATGTGAACACTGATAATTTCAAAATGTAGCTTTATGCACAGTGTGACAAAACTATAACTGCTTTGTTAGTAACGATTTTAAGTTAGAAAGTAATTTATCTACGTCGCTCTAGAGCTGCGCAATGGGCTGTTGGTGATGGTCTGGGAAGCATTCCTGAGGATAATCTGGAAACATGCGATTCCAATTTTGATCCTCTGTAGAGGGGATGGCTCCACTGGTTTGGTTGGCTGAGGACCTGAGTGTGGAGTCGAGCACTTTGCGGTAGAACAGTTTACCGAGGATCGATACCGCTCACCCTCGGTCTCTACGCAGACTGATCAAAGTGGTCACCCACCCGCTTACTGACCGCATTCAGTGATGCTTTATTTCGTTGTTCTACAGGGAACCGTGTCTTTACGATCAGTTCACTGCGGGACTGTAACAGTTTTACAAAACTTTTTATTGCAATCAGTTATCGAAGATCACATCGTTAATTTTGATCTAACTTTATATAGAAGTAGAAAACTTGCTTGAAATCCGAATTGTGCCATTTGTGAGAACATTATTAGCATCCGTTGTAGGGAACTTAGTATTGAATCCTGGCATTATAGATTCCTCTTATAATTATGCTGAAACTTCATATGAAAGTGGAATAAAATGCACTTCAGGAATTATCTTCAGTAATCTTATTTTTAATAAGCAGTAAAAAGCTCTTCAGCTCTTCGCTGTACTCTTGAAACATTATAAAGGGATCCTAATTTGGAGTTGGAGGAAGCATCCACTTATATTTACGTATGAGCCCTTAAATAAGGAGCTGTCAAGAAGGCACTTGCATCTGATTGGTTGTCTTTTTCATTCTTTTCCGAAAACTTACTCACTTAGCATCGTCCCAAATGATGGAGAGGAAGACAAAAAAATGAACAACACTACCTCAAGAATCTCCACAGTTTTAAAAGAAGAATTGAAAATTTTTCTTCGCATCTTAAAAGTATTCAACGTTCGATTATTTTCAGAGATGATGAATGTGCAGATGTGGAAATGTCAAGAGAGATTCTATTTGTTTAAATTAATGGTCACAAGACTTGAAGAGTTATTGGGAGATTATTTATCATTCCTGATTTGGCAATGGAATGAATTGTCTGTTCCTAATCGGCAAAGATTTGTCTTTGGAGATCGCGGTGTGATGTTTTTATTTATTGTAATATTTAAGTAAATATCCTTAAAAAATTTTTATACATTAGTTTTCGGGGATAGCTGAAATTTTTTAGTAAATGTTTTCACTGCTCATTTATTTTAGATACCTAAACTCTAGAAGTGTTTATTGTAAGGAAACAAATATATTTAACAGCAATGTTTCTAAATTTAGAAAATATGATTATGGTGCTTTTATTTTGCTTTAAATATTAGTAAAAAAATTTTTAAACTAAAAATACTAGTTTTAGTTGAGGATCATACTTATAATTTCTTTTAATTCAAATATTACCTCCGGCAAAACTGAAATTAAGTGAAGAAAAAATAAGATAAAAAATTACTAAAATTATGTTTTAGAGAGTAATTAAGCTTAAAAAATTAAATTTGGACAATCTAGAATATTTTCTATACCAAGGCGATTTATGACTATTATATTTCTGAAACAAGTATGTTACGATTCATAAAAATATTTTGCTTGAGCCAAAATCATATGCCATACCTGCCAACTCTTCCGGATTTTCCGGAAGATTTTATTTTCATATTTAAAGTGGTAGCAATACTCAGGTTATTTCAATTAACTTTTTGAATTATAATGATAATTATAAATGAGTCTGACCACCACTACATATAAATAATTACAATAAATATATAAAATCATAATAATCCTTGCGCGAGCGAATTTCTACGGAATCAAAATATAAATATATTTTTGAGTCGGATTGTTTTTCGTTTATTGTTTTACAACCACTCTGAAAATCCATTCTCGGAAAGAGTGAAAGTTGGCCGGTATGATATGCTAATTAGAGATAATGCCTACGAGGAATTGAGCTCACTATGAGTTGTGCCCCATGTGAATTGTGTTTACGATGAATTTTGCTTTCGACGAATTGTGATTGTGATTAATTGTCCTCATGACGAATTGTCACAGCTGCGAATTGTGATTGCGTTTAATTGAGCTCACGAAGAATTGTCACCGCGACGAATCGTGATTGGGATTAATTGTACTCATGACGAATTGTCACCGCGACGAATTGTACTCACGATGAATAGTCACCGTGAGAATTGCGCACACGACGAATTGGCGACGCGATGAATTGTGTACTTGACGAACTGTTACCGCGATGAATTGTGTCCATTAATATTTTTGTTCTAGCTAAGCACCCTTCAGCGCAAAAAACATGGAAGCAATTTATCAGTTAAATATCATATGAAGAGTACATTAGATTAGATCAAATTACATTAATGAATTTTTTTTCTAGTTTTCTTCTATATTCATTATTGATGTAAATTAACTACATATCTAACACTTTTTATTAGCGTATCTTTTCAGATAAACATAAAATTAAATGTGAATAATTGAAGTATGTTTATGATTATATAATTATTTTTCATACAGCTAATGGAAAATTGTTCTTTAAAAGTTTCATTACATTTTTTCATTTTAGTAGTTCATTTAGTAGTCAATGTGAACAAATTAATTTTTACTTTAATCTTTAATTTTTTCCTTGAACACAACCTTCTTTGTCAATGAAGTTAGACTTAGATAAAAATTAATTAAAGACCATACTAAGAAGTCTATCACAGGTGACTAAAAACTCTGGAAGTGGTATTATAAAAAGTATATTAACCCCTTGGGGACGGGTGATTCAGAAAAGCTTTCGTACAAAATCAGAATCAAGTTGTAATTAAATAAAAAACGGTAACTTAAACGTAGTCGTTGCTAATTTGACAGACTTACTTTGCTGTTACTTTAATTATTGTTAGTTTAATCATATATATAATCAATGTTAATTCAAAGTATAACTAAATAATTTTTATTTGAACTAAAGTAATGGTGAATTAAATAAATCAGACAATTATAGCCCCACCCACAAATAAACTGCTAAAGAAATACTTTGATTACCAGTTTTATATTTTTACCCTGATTGAAACGGTTTTATGCTGTCACGTATTTGTGACAGTCGGCCCGAAAGGGTTAAAGGAGATTGAAATTAGAACATAATTTTTTTCTAGTTTACTCTTGAAAGTTCCTTTCCTTTATTTATAAAATATTGGGCACCTGGGCCTCGCAGAAGGCCCATATCCATACCTGCCAACTTTCGCTCTTTCCGAGAACGGATTTTCAGAGTGGTTGTAATACATTTAGCAAAAAACAATCTGACTCAAAAATATATTTATATTTTGATCCCGTTGAAATTCGCTTGATTAAAGATTATTATGCTTTTATATATTTATTGTAATTATTAATATGTAGTGGTGGTCAAACTCATTTATAATTATCATTAGAATTTAAAAAGTTAATTGGAATAACATGAGTATTGCTAACACTTTAAATATTAAAATAAAATCTTCCGGAAAATCCGGAAGAGTTGGCAGGTATGCATATCCCATACATCATGAAATAGTATGAAAAGTTAAAATAAAAGACAGTTTGAGTTCAGCAGTCTATGGGGTGGCTGTTAACTCTTGAAAGTGAATACATAGCTTTAAATATGAATAATTTGAATTGTAAGTTATAGTGGTAGTTACAACTGATTCACGATATACAAAAGAGATGAAAATGAATTAAGTTTTTTCCACTTTTTACATTTTTAGTCACCTGTGACATCTCTATAAAAGATTGTGAAAAATATTTCCGCCCTAATGATTTTTTCTTTTGAAAAATATCAGTTGATTGCAACAAATGATTGTAGATGTACTGCGACCTTTGGTCTCAGATGTACTGTGACCTTTGTCCCTCAGAACTGGCGACAAAAACGATTGCTTAACTCACATGATTGCAGTTACAGTAACAAAATATCATAATTTTCAAACATTAGTGCCCCTTTATTTCAATCAAAACGTAATCCTAACAGTAAAAAAACCCAATTTGAAGTTGAGAGGATAAATTTAGCACAAGAAATTGTGACCCTAGACTTTCGCCGAGCGTCACCATGTTCGTCCTCACATGTCAATAGCTTCTTTTCTGCTTTTAAAGATATAAAGAACACTCTTTTCTCGTTAGTGGTCACGAAAAATTGAAAAAGTCCAGTTTCGCAATTTCTAGTGATAAAAATACTTTTCAAACTCCAATTTAGATTTTTACTTTAATGATTACCTTTTGATAAAAAAAGGATATTGTCATTTAAAAAGTACGGAATTTTTTCAATGTAACTGTAACGGCGAGATAAGTAATCGTTTTTAACACCATTCTTAATCGCATAGATCGTAATAATTATGTACAGTGTTCAAAAAAATGAACGGACCACCATGAATAACTTTTAATCAAAATGATCAGATTTTCAAGTTCTAGGACTCAATCTTAATGGCTGAAAAAGATTACTTCAAACATGCTAATTAATAAGTGCAGACGATTTAAGTTGAGGTATCAGAAAAAACGCATTTTACATAAATAAGCATCCAATTTTCTTCGACGGGTCCGGATTTCTGATCCCCAAAATATAGGGGTCAGCCGTAATCCGAGAAATATGCTCCCAATAGTTTGGTCAGGATGGCTCTCCAAAGCTTTTACCATTCATTTTACTTTTTGTGTGTTTCACTATACCTCAAATTTCTTTTAAGTGAATAGAAAAATTTTAACACACAATTATAAAATTCGCTTAGCCAAAGTTTATTCCATGCAACAACAAAAAAATCTTTTAGTAAATGTTTATTATTTTTTACTTTTTATTAAATATTAATCGAAAAAAATTGAATTATAAGGTGTACAATTCTTTGTATCATTTTAAAGAATGCAATTTTGCATGTCAAAATACAAAATTTGATTGAAATCGGTCGAATAGTTCATGAGTTCCTTGAATTTTTAGTATCTAGCTTTTTTGAAATTCAATTTCTCAGGTCCGATTTCGCTCACATTTTGTACGTTTCCATTTGAAATTACATTCTTTAGACTGATTCAAAAAAATTTACGCCATACGATTAAATTTTTTTACCTTTCTTAAATAATATAATAAAAAGTAATAAATATTTAGGAAAAGTTATTTTTTGCATGGAATTATCTTTTTATAGACGAAAATATAGCGAAATACACAAAAAGTAAAATTAACAGTAAGGGGCCCAAACTTTTGCGCGGGCTCCTGACCAAACTACCGGGTCCATATTTCCTAGACTGCAGCTACCCCCTACATTTTAGGGGTCAGAAATCCAAATCTGTCAAAAAAAATATGATTATTCAGAAAAAAGTATGTTTATATGTCTGATTTCGTAACTTAAATTATCGTCTGTACTAATTAGCATATTTGAGGTTACCCCCTAAAACCACTAAGAATGAGTCCTCGAATGTGAAAATCCAATCAATAGATCAAAAGTTATTCAGGGTGGTCCATTTTTTTCCTTTTGGCGCACTGTACAAAATTTTATTCCTTTTGATATGCGCCCGTCAGAGGTTTATATGTCAGCAAATTTATTTTATAATCACCCTACATATAAAACTGTGAGAATTGGCAGTTAGAGGTTTGTAACAAAAATCAAATCAAATTGCATTAAACTTTTCTTTTTACAAAATTCAAATGTTTGCTATAAAAAGAGGAATAAAAAAACTGATCATAAAAATGAATTCATTTTATCTTGTCAGTTACAAATTTTCATGACATCTTTGAAACTTTTAACAGATTGATTCAATGTATCCAGAGCTGCTATCTTAAACTCATTTTATTAATGTAAATGGGTGAAATATTTCTTCCTATTCCCATCTCACACTTTACGAACGTTATTTTCAAACATATTCAAATTACCTTAGAGGTTGATGATATCAAAACAATCGCATTAACCTTATTACAATTCAGTGACAGCTAGAAATGATGATCTAATTTGACTCCCAGGGGGAAAAAAGATCGAAATAAAAGAAAGAAATTTCGAGAATAATTTGAATATTTTCAGATATGTAGGGAAAAGATTGTGTCATTCTTAAAATGATAATCCATGTCATTTCGTCAGAATTAAATTTGTGATATCTATCTTAAAAATGATAAATCAGTTTATCCATGAAAAAAATCATCATAAAAAGTATATTTGAAGTACTGGGAGTAATATAATGACAAACCACATTTTCAAATGGGGAGCGTTTTGATTAGGAACGCCTTGATTTCTATTATGGCAACAAGATGGTTTTGTGTATTTTACTGTTATCTAGAGAAGGTTTTGATTATTTGGATAGTATATATCTGAAAACAATACTAAGGGACAGCGTGATGTAAAGAATCATCCATTGAAAAGGGCGACTGTAATACAGATACCTTCTCAAGAAACATTTACTATTGTTTTGATATAATACTATTGTATGTTTTGATATATTAACAATTACTACTGTTTCGATCGTGATTTTTCTTCATCTCCTTTAAGTGATTCTAATAAACCTAATACCTTAACACGTTCACGCCGGGGAGACCCACCATTGGGTCACGCTAGATTGTCTCATCTTGGCAGCGCACCGGAGTAAAAACTGGTAACAATAAATTTCATTTTAAAGTTTTCTTACGGGAATAATAAGAATCCATAACTACCAATTGTTTTTAACGATGCAATTTTTATATTGAATTGCTTCTTCGCCGAGATAAATTTCCTTACAGTGAATTGTTATTGTTGAGTATAGATTAACTCCTCCCAAATATTATCTAATATTGAAATAGTTCTTCTATCAGTATTTTTACTTTTCCCGGCGTGAACGTGTTAATCAGAGGAAGGTGACTGTCTCTGACCTTTATGTGAACCTGATGGAATAACATCTGAATCTAGACAACTTCAGTCATTAACGCGTTCACGCCGGAAAAAGTGAAAATACTGGTACGGGAAAAGAGAAAATACTGGTCGAAGAACTATTTCAATATTAGANAATATTATCTAATATTGAAATAGTTCTTCGACCAGTATTTTCACTTTTCCCGGCGTGAACTTGTTAATCAGAGGAAGGTGACTGTCTTTGACCTTTATATGAACTTGATGGAATAACATCTGAACCTAGACAACTTCAGTCATTAACACGTTCACGCCGGGAAAAGTGAAAATACTGGTACGGGAAAAGAGAAAATACTGGTACTTAATTTACTGAACGTAAAATGTCCAGTGAGTGATTAGTAAGCAAAATATATTTTATAGCCAGCATGAAGTTTATCTTTAACTCGAGACAAGATAAGTCTTACATTATCATAATGAAAATTAGCATCAAAATAAGAGTATTTTCAGCAAAATCGTGAATTTCTTATTCAGCTTATGAACATCAACTCATCTTTAGTTTTAAAAGAATGAGCTCAGCTTCAACTATCTAAATTCTAAACCCTGAGCTGCATCCTCAGCTTGAGTTTCATATTCAACTAGAGCCACATTTTCAGTTGAGCTCAACTTAATAGTTTATTTTCAGCTTAGGCAAATTCTTGATCTTCAGCAGTCAGTCTTTCCATTTTCAGCTTTTGCTAAGCCTAAGCTTCCACTCCAGTTTGAGTATAATCTTGAGATTTATCAGTCATTAAGTTTTATTATTTGCAAATTTTGCAAATAATAAAACAATATTATTTGCAAACTTTGAAATTTTATTTTTGATCAATCAAATTTACCACCATGACTTATATCGCAAATTATATAATTTTAACGAGAAAATATTCCATACATTCACTTTTGATAGTAAACTGGAAGAAATGCGATAAAAAAGTTGGTAATTTTCATCTTTTTTAACACATTTTGCATTTTGTAAGTCACCTCCTTTTACAGTTTTAGGTACATGTAGCATGCCTGATGGTACAGTGCTTCTTTAAAGCGGAAGTGGTAGAAGAGAAATAAATATCCACTTGGTATAAACAAATATGCACTGCAATCTTTCATTAAAGTGTATCAATTCACTTTCAATTGCAAACTGGAATAAGTATGAAAAAAGTTGCTAATTTTTGTCTCTTTTGAAATTTTTTGCTTTTTGTAAGTCACTACTTTTCACAGTTTTAGGGCATGTGACATCCATGATGGTAAAGAGTTTCTTTAAAGCTTAAGTGATAGGTACGAGAGAAATATTAAATTGGTATAAACAAATAAGTACCACACTTATTCTTATACTAAATTGTTTTCATGTGTAGACCACAGTTTTTAACTGGACATTAAAAGGTTAACTTTTTTAAAGATTGTTAGCAATACATTTTTATTACTAATGTTCAGTGATCAAAATACAAAAACGGACTACACTGAATAGCTTCTGTTCTAATGAGTGTATCTTTACGTTCACAAGTTTACGCAAGTTTACAAGTCACATTCGAAGCTTTTTTGTAACTGGACACAAAAAGGTTAACATCTTTAAAGCATGTAAACAATTAATTCTTACTATTAATGCACAGTGATAAATTAAAAAAACAGACAACACTGGATAGCTTTAGATCTAATGATTGTAGCTTCAATTTCACAAGTTTTCACAAGTTCACCAAGTCACGTTCAAAACTTCTTAGTAATTGAACACTAAAAGGTTGATATCTTTAACCCTTTCGCGCCGACTGTCACAAATACGTGCCAGCATAAAACCGTATCAACCAGGGTAGAAAGATAAAACTGGTAATCTAAGTAATTCTTTAGCAGTTTATTTGTGGGTGCAGTTATAATTGCCTCATTTATTCAATTCACCATTACTTTGTTCAAAATAAAACTAGTTATACTTTGAATTAACATTTATTATATGTATGATTAAACTAACAATAATTAAAGTAAAAGCAAAGTATTTAATTACGTCCTGATCCTAATTTTGTAGGAATGCTTTTCTGAATCACCCATCCCAAAGGGCTTAAAGCTTGACAGCAATTAATTTTTATTACTAATGTACAGTGATCAAAATTAAAAAAAAAAACAGATAACGCTGAATAGCTTTTGATCTAATGATTGTATCTTCACATTCGAGAATTCAATTCTGACAGTTAAAGGGGGTGATCTCATATATGCTAATTAGTTAGTACAGACGATGTTTCAAGTCATATTTTTCAAATTCGATTTCTCTGGAACTATTCGACCGATTTTGCTCAAATTTTGTATTTTGTCATTTAAAATGATGCAATAATTTTGTATTTCGTCATTTAAAATTTACTCTTTGAAAGGATTCAAAAAATTTCATACCATTTAATTCAAAACTTTTTTAAAAACTTATAAATAAATTAAAAATTGTGAAATATGAAATAAGATTTATTTTTTGCGTGGAATTATCTTTTGATAANTTAATTGTATTACAACCACTCTGAAAATCCATTTTCGGAAAGAGCGAAAGTTGGCATGTATGTGCTAATTAATTAGTACAGACGATGTTTTAAGTCATATTTTTAAGATTCGATTTCTCTGGAACTATTCGACTGATTTCGCTCAAATTTTGTATTTTGTCATTTAAAATGATGCAATAATTTTGTATTTCGTCATTTAAAATTTACTCTTTGAAAGGATTCAAAAAATTTCATACCATTTAATTCAAAACTTTTTTAAAAACTTATAAATAAATTAAAAATTGTGAAATATGAAATAAGATTTATTTTTTGCGTGGAATTATCTTTTGATAAACGAATTTTATAACTGTGCGCAATTTTTTTTTTATTCACTTCAAAATCACTTGACATATGGCAATATACGCAAAAAGTAAAATTACCATTATGGTATCCGAACTTATGACTACTCTCCTGATTAAAATATTTGGACCATCTTTCCCAAATTGCAACAAGCACCTATATTTTGGTGTCGGAAATCCAAATTTGTCGAAAAAAAGGGAGCAATTTAGAGAAAGATTTTTATTCAGAGGAAGTACGTTTTTGTATCGAATTACGTAACTTAAAATACCGTTTGCACTAATAAATTGACACATTTGATTTCACCCTCTTGAACCATTAGTAATAAATCCTAAAGAATGAAGATCTGATCATTAGATGAAAAGTTACTTAGGGTGATCTGTTTATTTTTTTTCGCATTGCATATTTCACTAAAAATTCGAGTATAGTTTACTTTAGACGAGCTTATTTGTGTAGCATAAATGGAAAGATTTGAAAATAAGTCTGTGCTCAGTTGTAATCCATAATCTAAAAGGTCAGTGAGAAAATAACACTGATTTAAGTTAAATAAGGTTAATAAATAAAGTTTTATAAACATTATGCAAACCTTATTTTAAGTTGTTGATAATTATTTTTTTTTCGACTTCAGCATCATTAATTTGCATAAAAACTAATAATCTCACTTCACTTTAAATTGCAAAACTACTCTTACTGACATTTTGAAAGATTTATTACCTACGTCATATACCATTAAAAACAACATCTTTAAAATCCTATGTCAATATCAATTCAGGTGCGCTATTTATTCAAAAACTTTGAAATATGAAGGGAAAAAAACTCTTACTAACCAAGATATAAAAATTTGTTTTTTTTTAAATCAAAAATAAGCTTTTTTGAAATTAATTAAATTTTCAGATGAATTCGGCGAGTTTTCTTCCTAGGCATAACTGCTGGAATTAAAGTGTGATTACAAAAAGAAGGCGGGTGGGTAAAGGAACTCTTCAAATTCTCGAAAATATTCTCAAAATCTAATCTACCAAATACCTCCAGCATCATTATTAGTGCATCGACCCAGATACTGTTCATTTTTCGCTTGAACCAATTCAATATGATGAGAAGACTAGAGAAGATAAACCGAGTAAAATTAAATCTTATACTAACTGATCTTTATTAGCTCTTTGTTTGCGAAAACAGAAACCTCTCGTTAATTGCGGAAGAAAGCCCATTGGCGTGAAGAACCTTTGAGAATTCTCAAATTTTTCAGATTATTAATTGCGGCCATGTTAAAATATTGGAGGCAGACCTCACGATATTGACATTAATTCAGAAAGGGGTGATTTTCAAATGAAAGTTTGCGTTTTCATTCTACTAGTTATAATGGAAATTGGTTTACACATTTTTGGGCTGGAACCCAATGGGAAAAGATATCGGTATCTATTAATTCAATCTCAATTAAGACTGAATAATTATCAGGAAATTTTATTGAGCGAAATATATTATACATTATTAGTAAATTCCTTTACTGAATAATACAGCTTTGCTTCTCTCAATAAAGATACACACTATTAATAATGGAGATTACTTTGCACAGTTTTCGGCTAGAACCTTTTGAGAAAAGATATTGGCATCGATTAATAAAGACTCAATTTATAGTGAAAGGATTTTATTGAGTGATAGGTATTCTATATTTTTGCACAATTATTTACTAATGAATACAGCTGTTACAATCTTAGCAAGTGTATTTAGAGAGATTAATTGATAATGGGAATTCGATCACACATTTTTCGGCAGGAACCAATTGGGAAAAATATTAGTATTTATTAATTCGAACTCAATTAACAATGAATTTACAATAATAATACAATGAATAACAATGAAGATTTTCGGGAAATTTTGTTGAGTGAAAGATACATATTTTGTTATAAAATTCTTTTACCAAGAAAAAGAGCTTTGCAACTCTTAAGGATAATTACTTAGACAATTAATAATGGGGATTAATTTAAACATTTTTCAGCTGGAACCAATTGGGAAAAGACATCGGTATCTATTGAATCAATCTAATTTAGAACTGAATAAATATCAAGAAATTTTATTGAGCGAAAGATATGATATATTATTATAACATTATTTTACTAAGGAATTCAGCTTACCTCTCTTGATAAAGATTTTGACTTAGATTAATTAATAATGGGGATTAAATTTAAAGTGAAGGCATTTTATTGAGCAAAAGATATTTGATATTTTTGTACAATTATTTTTCTAATGAATACTGGTGTCTTTACAAGGGTATTTGCAGAGATTAATTAAAAATGGAAATCAGTTTGCAAATTTTTTCAACTGGAACCCGTTGTTAAAATATACTAGTATTTATAAATTCAATCTCAATGAACAATGAATATTTTCACGACATTTTATTGAGTAAAAATTATTCTATATTGCCATAAAACTCTTACTAACAGATAAAATACTAACAGATAAAGCTTAGTCACGCCTAGTAAGGATACTTACTTAGATTAATTAATAATGGAAATTAGTTTACTCATATTTCGGCCTGAACCAAATGGGAAACGATATTAACATCAATGAATTCAATCAAAACTAACAACGGATAATTTCAGGTAATTTTATTGAGTAATAGACATTACATATTGGTTTAAATTTATTTCACTGAAAAATAAATCTTTTCCACTCTTTATAAGGATACTTACTTAGATTAATTAATAATGGAAATTAGTTAACACTTTTTCAGGCTTTAACCCCTTGGGGACGGGTGATTCAGAAAAGCATTCGCACAAAATCAGGATCAGGACGTAATCAAATAAAAAACGGTAACTTAAATGTAGTCGTTTCTAATTTGACAGACTTACTTTGCTTTTACTTTAATTATTGTTAGTTTAATCATATATATAATCCATGTTAATTCATAATATAACTATATAGTTTTATTTTGAACAAAGTAATGGTGAATTAAATAACTCAAACAATTATAACGCCGCCCACAAATGAACTGCTAAAGAATTACTTTGATTACCAGTTTTATCTTTTTACCCTGATTGATACGGTTTTATGCTGACACGTATTTGTGACAGTCGGCGTGGAAGGGTTAATTAAATAGGCAAAGATGTTGGTATTTATTAGTTTAATTTCAATCACCAATGAATAATTTTCAACGAATTTTATAGTGTGAAGGACATTATATATTGATATAAAATTCTTTTGTTAAGAATAAAACTTTGCTATCCTTAATAAGAATACTTACTTAGATTATTTAATAATGTAAATTAGTTTACAAATTTTTTGTCAAATTTTTTGTCAAAAAAAATANAGATTAATTGATAATGGGAATTCGATCACACATTTTTCGGCAGGAACCAATTGGGAAAAATATTAGTATTTATTAATTCGAACTCAATTAACAATGAATTTACAATAATAATACAATGAATAACAATGAAGATTTTCGGGAAATTTTGTTGAGTGAAAGATACATATTTTGTTATAAAATTCTTTTACCAAGAAAAAGAGCTTTGCAACTCTTAAGGATAATTACTTAGACAATTAATAATGGGGATTAATTTAAACATTTTTCAGCTGGAACCAATTGGGAAAAGACATCGGTATCTATTGAATCAATCTAATTTAGAACTGAATAAATATCAAGAAATTTTATTGAGCGAAAGATATGATATACTATTATAAAATTATTTTACTAAGGGATTCAGCTTACCTCTCTTGATAAAGAATTTGACGTAGATTAATTAATAATGGGGATTAAATTTAAAGTGAAGGCATTTTATTGAGCGAAAGATATTTGATATTTTCGTTCAATTATTTTTCTAATGAATACTGGTGTCTTGACAAGAGTATTTACAGAGATTAATTAAAAATGGAAATCAGTTTGCAATTTTTTTTCAACTGGAACCCGCTGTTAAAATATACTAGTATTTATAAATTCAATCTCAATGAACAATGAATATTTTCAAGACATTTTATTGAGTAAAAATTATTCTATATTGGCATAAAACTCTTACTAACAGATAAAATACTAACAGATAAAGCTTAGTCACGCCTATTAAGGATACTTACTTAGATTAATTAATAATGGAAATTTTTTACTCATATTTCGGCCCGAACCAAATGGGAAACGATATTAACATCAGTGAATTCAATCAAAACTATCAACGGATAATTTCAGGAAATTTTATTGAGTGATAGACATTACATATTGGTTTAAATTTATTTTACTGAAGAATAAATCTTTTCCACTCTTTATAAGGATACTTACTTAGATTAATTAATAATGGAAATTAGTTAATACTTTTTCGGGCTTTAACCCCTTGGGGACGGGTGATTCAGAAAGGCATTCGCACAAAATCAGGATCAGGACGTAATTAAATAAAAAACGGTTTCTTAAATGTAGTCGTTTCTAATTTGACAGACTTACTTTGCTTTTACTTTAATTATTGTTAGTTTAATCATATATATAATCAATGTTAATTCACAGTATAACTAAATAGTTTTATTTTGAACAAAGTAATGGTGAATTAAATGAATCAATCAATTATAACGCCGCCCATAAATGAACTGCTAAAGAATTACTTTGATTACCAGTTTTATCTTTTTACTCTGACTGATACGGCTTTAAGCTGGCACGTATTTGAGACAGTCGGCGTGGAGGGGTTAATCAAATTGGCAAAGATGTTGGTATTTATTAGTTTAATTTCAATCACCAATGAATAATTTTCAACGAATTTTATAGTGTGAAGGACATTATATATTGAAATAAAATTCTTTTGTTAAGAATAAAACTTTACTATCCTTAATAAGAATATTTACTTAGATTATTTAATAATGTAAATTAGCTTACACATTTTTTGACTTGAACCAAGTGAGAAAATATATTAAATAAAATTTGGATCTATATAGATCTAGATATTGGTAATTGGTTTCAATTTTTAAGGAAAAATTATCAAGTTATCACTTTGAACGATATAATTAATACGTAACAATAAAATTATTTTGCTAAAGAATACAGCATTACCACTCTTAATAAGGACACTTACATTTTTTATTTATATCTATTATTTTCGTATTTAATCATTTAGGAAAATGAATTCTTATTTATTTGTTCATTCACAATCAATATATGATATTTATCAAATAATATTAGTTAAAGGAAATTTTTCGATTATATATAAACTTATGAATATGATTTTTTTTTTTAAGAAAAGATTTTTTTTTTCATATATAAAATAAGGTAGCTTACATAGTCAGCCTAAATTATTTCCAAAAAAATATTGAAATATGTTTGTTTAATCTCAATAAAGTTTGAATAACTGTGGAAAATGTATTAAGTGAAATATTTTCGATAATTTTATGATATTTACTAAATAATAAGTAGAAATATGCATACTTTTTTAAGTAAAAGATAGTAATCAGGGTTTCCACGGTCTTAAAAACTTTCTTTAAAGTGGTAGCAAAAGTGACATATAACCTAAATGTTTCAAACTATCAATATATATATATATATAAAGATAGATAAATTTAAGCCGTCTTGAAAATTTTAGCTGCCACTCATTTATTTTTTCCAGGTCGTAAAACCCTGATAAAAGCACGTACAAAACATATAGAAAAGTAAAATTAAAATAAATACTATTATAGAATACAAATACATAAATCCCTACCAGCAAGCAAAATATACTACATACAAATACAGGGCAAAATTAGAAATTATATGGTGCTACATCAAGGCATTTACGCATTTATATTCATATAAAGGTTTTTCTAAAAATTTAGTGTGAATAGTGACTTTATAATAGTAATTATAACTATTTAAGTGTGAGGTAATAGTTTAAAGTGAATGAAATTAGTAACAATGAGTGGAATAATATAAATTAATAATTGAGATAACACTAATACTCTGTTCTAAATAACATATGCTATAAGAAAGAAATTTCTAACCACAGCTACAGAAAAAACTGCAAATGATGTAACTAGTGATGCGAATTTTAATATTGTTAATGTCAATACGAGTATTGGAAATCCAACTTGATGTTGAAGGAAAATAGAGATAAATAATGATGACATTTATAAACCTATTTGTACCTAGCGTTCCTTTAAAGGACGGAAGAAAAAAAAATTAGTATAGGGGTTCATTTTGCAGAAACAAGCAGGGGTGAAAGCGAGACGGAAAAGAGGAAAGGCTGGTAGTAAAACCAGTTAACTTATTCTTTTTAAAACTATTCAACAATATCTACTTTATCCTTCGAAAATAAGCAGTTTTATATATAGACTAAAATTATAAAAGAAATCTTGATAGTTACAGATATTTTATTTTTCGAGAAAAAAAATGCTAAAATGAAATGTCTTTCGTACCAGTTTTTGCACTTTTCCGTCTTGCTATAAGGGCTTTCAGCCATGGAAACAAGGTAGTTCGGTTTTCCACACTTTATTTAGAATGCAAATATTTATATTTATATTTTCAATCATCCAGTAGTCCTTTTCAAAAGTAAAGTGGTAGGTAACACAAAGAAATAACCATTTGGCAAAACAAACATGTACACTGAGCAAAGAAATAATAAAAAGGATCTCCCAGAATAACTTTTGATCTATTGATTAGATCTTCACGTTCTAGGACGCAATCTTAATGGTTAGAGGGGGCAATCTCAAATATGCTAATTAATAAGTGCGGCGATATTTAAAGTTACAAGAACTTACTTTTTTTAAATAAACCTGTATTTTTCCCGACGAATTTTGTTTTTTGACCGATCTTAAAAATATATGAGGTAGCAGCGATCTGGAAAAGATGGTCCGAATAGTTAAGTCAGGAAAGCAATCTGAAGCTTTTACTTCTTAATGTTATTTTTTTTGTGTATTTTCCCATATCTTGAGAGCATTTTAACCGAAGTGATACGTTTTTACTCTCAATTATAAAAATCAATCAACGTTTTAGACTTATCATTAAACTTATCATTTCAATTTTCAAACTCTTATCTATTAAAAATAATTAAACGTTTAGTACATATTTATTATTTTTTTATTTAATAAAAGCTCATAAAATTGAATAGTAAGATATATAATTTTCACAACATTTTAAAGAATGTAATTTCAAATGACAAAAACTAAAGTTTCAGTGATATTGTTCGAATTTTAATCAGTTCGAATTTTAACAGTGATATTGTTCGAATTTTAATTAATCGAAATTTTATAAAGGCATATTTCTTCTCAAATTCACTATTATTTTAAACAATATCCAGTATTTCTTTTAGGAGAAATACTAACTGAAGATTGAAAAAAAAGAAATATATATATATNATATATGGAGAGAGAGAGAGAGAGAGTAAGAGAGAGAGAGAATTTTTTTAAACAAAAAGTTTCAATTAAGTGTACTTTGTTTCGAAAGTTATTTTATCTTAAAATAAAAAAGTTTTATCTGACTCAAAAATTTATGCACTACTATATCATTTCTTTAAAAATAAAATAAAGCATTTTTAAGTAAACTATGCCAGTCAAAAGTCTGTTACAGCTTTTGTTTTATGCATTAAAAAACTTGTTTGCCCCTCAAATTGAATTCTTTCAAACTAGATCATAAAAACCACAGAATAAATTTACAACCATCTTCTATGAAGTCCTTCTTATCAATCAATTCAGATTAAACATCGGCAAGTAAATTAAATGAATAAATTAAAGTAAAATAGAAAAATGTAACGTTTCTTAAAAAATATCTTGAGGAAATGAAATATGTTTCAAAGTAAATGACAACTAAGAAGTAAAGTATTTTAAAGCGCAATGAAAATAATTTATTATGAGATACATGATCAAAGGTTTAGAGTCTTGCTATGTGGTTCGATAAAAAATAACAAATGAAAAGGTTTTAAGATCAATATTTTCACTTCATTTAGAGTTAAAAAATGAAGTTCTTGTAATTGAAAAGTGTAGATTTGTATTGCTGAATATTGCAAAATGTAAATATTGAAATTAAAAAATATCAAGTTAATTTTTCTTGTAAATGACGAAATTATTAATAAGTAAAGTACTTACTTGGAAAAGATAACCTTCTCAAGTAAATTTCAACATCTTTAGCGATTAAGAAAAGATCATTACTTCTTAAATTGAATATTATTAAAATATATACAATGAAATTGTATATTATTAAAATGCATATATTGTATATTGTATTTTAATTGCACTGACTGGATGTAGTTTCCTCAGTGATTGCCCTGCATTTACCATAACTTGTTATTACTGAACTTTTGAACCATGTCGTCTATTCTGGCCAGTAAAAAGAGTGAACCAGTTTGCAATATGCCATTTGAAAAACGAGTAAAAACAAGATGGGAGACACAAATATTTATCAAAAAATCTACTTAATCCTTTAAAAGACCAAGGGGGACGCATTGCATCACAGAGGAAAAACATTCCCTTCTATTTATATTTTTATACTAATTATTCCTAATTAGTTTCTAAATCTTAGTACATGAAATTACAATCTATTAATTATTCTTCTAACCTTCATTTAATCAAACCATATAAATATAATTAAGAAGGTTATTTTAAGCCTAAATATAATATTTGGTTCCAGTCCTTTATAATTTTTCAAAATTTATCCACACTGTCCCTACGGTGTTTTAATAGTGGGAACAAAACTAGTTTTTTTTGAAAAAAATAATTTCAAAATATAGTGTCCAACGTAATAATCTTATGTATCATTCAAAGTGAAGATGAAAGTTCAATTTTAATAAAAATATACTTTATTGGTTACAAAAATTTATTAGTAAATATTGCGGCGAATTTGTAAAATCTCTCCACATCAGCTCCTCCCATCCATTCTCTAAACAATATTAAAATATAAATAAATATGATTAAAATTAATACGTTCTGATTAAAAAACACAATCTAAGCTTAATTCTTTTCATCCTGATCTTTTTTCCGAATTAAAAAATAAGAGAAAATACATTTTGTTGTATTAATATATTTTTTTACCATTTCATTTCCTGATAAGTTTCTAAATCTTACTATATAAAATCCCTATCTATTAGTTATCCTTCTGACCTTTCGATTAATCAAACCATATAAATATAATTAAGAAGGTTATTTCAAGACTAAATATATTCTATGGTTCTAATCCTTTATAATGCTTCAAAACTTATCGACACTGTCCCTGCGGTGTCTGAATAGTGAGGACAAAACTACTATTTCTTGAAAAAAATAATTTTAGAATATAGTGTCCAACCTTTTAATCTTATGTATCATTCAAAGTGAGGATGAAAGTCCAATTTCAAAAAAAAAATTACTCCATTGGTTACAAATAATGATTAGTAAATTTTGTGGCGAATTTGTAAAATCTGTCCACACCCGTTCTTCCCTCCCATTCTCTAAGCAAAATTAAAAAACAAATAAATGTGAATAAAGTTAATAAATTCCGATTAAAAACCGCAATCTAAGCCCAATTCTTTTTATCCTGAAAAACTCTTTTTTTCCAAACAAAGGAATAAGAACAAATACATTTTGCTGCATTAATATATTTTTTTACAATTTCATTTCCTAATAAGTTTCTAATCTCACCATATAAAATTACTATCTATTAGTTATCCCTCTGACCTTTCGATTAATCAAACCATATAAATATAATTAAGAAGGTTATTTCAAGCCTAAACATATTCTATAGTTCCTATCCTTTCTAAGTTCAGTCTTGATTATTTATTATGTTGAAGCGCAATTTGTATAGCACATTTAAAGCAACTAGCATATGGACAATTCTCAGACTAATATGAAATCACGCACTGCTCTAAAGTTTTCTGCATTCAATGGAGACGGAGAAAATCTATTAGTCTCTCTCTTGTTAAAATATTTCATTTGAATAGACAGAGTTTCACAATCTTCGAGTTTATTTGCTTTGCAATAGTTTTAAAAGTTTGAGACAAATCCTTAGGGATGAAATAGATTTCACCAAGTTTCCAATTACAAAGAGTAAATATTATACTTTATGACTTTGATGGAATTCGATGATATTGATTGGAAAATGTACACCCTAATTAAAAGATATTACTATTTGAAATCAAAAACTCTGGATTAGCAAGATTTGTAAGAAATCAGTTACGAAAATCTCTTGCATTTTTAATCTATAACTTTAGAATTCCACTAAAATTTCAGAAACACAAACGAATGAGTACATACTTTTTGAGGGAACGTATAACGTTCGTTACACTTACTTCGGAACTTATTATTCTGAAGCACGGGTGTATAACAACTTTAAAACTCCTATGGGAAATATATTGCTTGAAAACTGTAGAAGCTAATTAAAAGATATTACTAATTCAAATCCAAAACTCTAGATTAGCAAGCGATGTGAGAAATCAGTTACGAAAATCTCTTGCATTTTTAATCTATAATTTTTGAATTCTACTAAAACTTCAAAAACTCAGACGAATGTCTACATATTTTTTGAGAGAACGTATAACGTTCGTTATACTTACTTCGAAACTTATTATTCTAAAGCACGGGTGTATAACAACTTTGCAACTCCTGTGGGAAATTTCTCATGGCTCCATAATTTCTAGACCTGTCTATTCCAATTCAACTGAGCAGGCAATCATAAGACCAGATGAAGATGTCATTAAAATCTCAAAATATTTATTAAAATTTTGGTATTTCGGTTTCAAAAAGGCATTTTATTGCGCAGTATGGATTCATTTTATAAAAATTACATTTCTTTCAAATTTAAGATGATTTATACGCGAAGTGGCGCTTTAATTGTGAGAAAGAGATCATTGAAAAGTTCTCATCAGTTAGAAAGAGATAACCTAAAAATAAATTATGGTTATTTTTAGGTTTCAACTTTAGATACCTTAATTTTATGTAGCTAACTATTTTAAATGTTAGATCTATATTGCATTTAATTTTTCAAGGGAGTATTGAGTTTCTAGTTAGAATGAAAATGGGGGAATGGATTAAAATAGGTTGGGAACCACTGTTCCATAGATTCTAGCAAAAGTTTAGAATAGGCCAGAAACCAAAAGTTTAGTTATCAATAGCTTCATGTTATTACTTTTAAATATGTCAGTTATACCATTGCTCCTAAAATATCAAGATTTAAGACACCTTAAGATTTTGTGAAATGAGGGAAAAATCTGAAACACCCTTACAAAGAAGGNTAAGTTTATAAATAATTGGCGTATAAGCCATGGAGGCCTGAAGCAATGTTAAATTTAACTATGCTAGTTTAAGCTCTCCGAGGTTCACTTCAAGCTTGCATAAATAATCCTTTTATACCAAGATTTTATGACCATCACTGAAACAAGTTTTATTTCCGAAGCCTTTTATATACTTTCTTTAACACTTTAAAAATAAGGTTGATCATTAAGTTTTCAACTCCAACAAAAAACTGCATTTTTGAGCTTGGACAAAGATGCAATGAAAAAAAAAGAGCAGGTTTACAGCGAAAGCTAAACAATGAGATTTTTTGTAAAGTTGTTTTGCGTGCTTTATTTCAATAAAACAACCCTTTCATACTAATATTTTTACTACGTTCAAAAATATGATAAATCAGTCAACCCTTCAATGTCAAGCATAAAACTACAGCGATTTCTTTAAGGTTGCCTGCTATCTGGAGTAAATTGATGAATATATTTTATAGATAATATTCTTTAATTGTTCGACGTTTTGACTCTGACTTCAGCAAATATACGCTAAATATTTTCATTTCACAATCAACTCAATTACACGTTTAACTGATTATTACGTCATTTATCATTAATGTTTCTCCTGTAGCTAATATTACATAAATACTTTTGAAAGAAAGTAACTGTTATCCGGAGATGCATTAAAAATTTATGTTGTTCGTAATCATGCAAGTTAACTAAATACTTCTCTTTTAAGTATAATCTCATGTCTCTCTCCAACTCTCAACGTTGATCTACACCCTTGTGTTGTTTTCGAAGAGGGCATCCTAATTAATGTTTCTAAACTACACAGGAAATGTTAGATAATCATCAGAACTTTACCCTAAGCTTCTACTCCAAACTAGTACTTAAGTAAGGCAGATGTTGGCATTTGAAAACTGGGTGGGATTCAGGTGTAGTAGTTTAGTGCAACAGAAAACTTTTCAAGCTGTTTTAATTACACTTTACTGAATTCATTTTCGTTTTATTTATACTTTTATCAGAAATTGTATGTTTAAAGATGTTTTGTCTAAGAGTCACTTGAATCATTTTTCTGAATTTTTCAACAATTTTAGTTAAACTGCTAACAAATTACATAAACGTTTTCAATGTTTACCAGAAAAAAGAATCTTCGTTTTAAGACAGTTTAATTTTTTGAAAAGTACTTGGTATTACAATTGTTTCATTATTAATTTTTTTTTATTTATGAGAAACTGTAGATAGTAATATATAACTTTTAATTTGAACCTATAATCATGAAATATGATTTTTTAAACCTACTTATTCGTCAACATAAGAAGTATTTACTTAAATTTTACATCAAGTAATTGCTACTATTCTCATTATAGCACAATTACGCTAAGATAGCATAGAAATTCTAGTGTTAATGGGTAAAAAAAAGTAAGAAAATGTACATATAGCATGTTTAAACGGTTTTCTAGCGTTTTACTAACTACAACCGTATTTTGTGTGTTTTTTTCTTCATTTTTTTATGAAATGTCCTTGGTTTTTCCTCTAATAAAGTCGTATTTTTCAGCTTTCCTTACGGAATAATGAGATATATTTACCAAAATACATATACTCACCCTCTTCTCCTAATATTAACCTGGATTGTTTCTCAAATCGGTAAAACAGGGGTCGAAGTTTTGAAATTAAAATAACATTATAGATTTGTTTTTTCATTTATACTAATACTTGATCTCGCCTGATTTGGGTGTGAAGAAGTCAAACCTGAACTTTTTTCCCACCTAAAAGTTACACATTTTTTAAAATTACATTTTTAGTCTAGTATTGATTAAATGTAAAAGTTTAAAAACATTATATATTGCAGGGAGTCACATAAATGCAAAAAGTTTCGAAGAGTGTTAGGGCAGGTGAACAGAATTAAAATTGCATCAGAAACCCTTCCTGGAAATGTCGCAGCACGCGGCTAGGGACGCTTCTCTATTATGACCTGTTCAGAAACACACACACAAACAGGTTGTAACACGGAAGCGTATGAAAGAATTTCCTGACATTGGTTGCTATGCAGTTCCTGATGATGTGACCTAAATCCCCTAAAAGTTCGTTACAACATTTGCACGACTCCTTGCTTTATATAATTTAAAACACGTAACTTTTGAAATAAATTAGATTAAGAAGCTGTTCGTACAAACAAAGTTGTATTTTAACTTGCTGTCTTCTATGCATAACAAAATAAGTGCTTCCATGTCATAGATAGAGGTATAGTGCATAGGGGAGAAACGTTCTCCCAAATTTGTCCATTTGATAAACAACCAGTGGGTAATGCTAATTTTACTTTTTGCGTACTTGCTGTATCTCAAGAACTTTTTAAGCGAGTCTAAAAGTGTTTGCACACAATGACAAAATTTTACAAAGATTATCGAAAAATATCCCCATATAAAATTTAAATAATGATTTTTGATGTTTATTCAAATGAATATTAAATTTTAAGTTGCTTTCTTAAAAAAGTGGTGATTCATTATTGCAATTCCGTTATTAATATGATATACTCTAAACATATTCGAAACTGGATAAGTTAATTTTTTAACTTTATGCGAGGTGAAAAATTAGTGAAAGCTAGAATGATGCCCAGTTTAAGTATCTCGGAACGCTTGTTACCAACAAAAATGAGATAGGGGTAGAAGTTATGAACAGACTTTTAATCTCTATAAGTGCTACTTTGATCTGAGGAAGCAATTAAAATCGAAACTCATCTCCATTGGTACAAAAGTAAATCAACACAAAACCTTAATCAGACCAATTATTCTATATGGTAGCGAGACCTAGGCAATTAATAAAACAGAGGAGAATATACTACTCATTTTTGAAATAAAGATCTTTCGGTCACTTTTTGGAGCAATTAAGTAAAATAATATTTGGAGAAGTTTATACAATCATGAGATATACAATACATATAGATTACCGAATATATTGAGGGTAATTAAGGCCTACAGGATCAGATGGCTGGGGCACGCTTTTCGGCGTGAAGAGTTGGACCCAGCTAAGAAACTTACTTTTTCGAAAATTGAAGGAACTAGAAGAAGAGGGAGACCAGCTACAAGTGGTATGACAGTGTTGAGAAGTACTTAAAATTGTTGGGAATAAACAGGTGGTGAAGTCTAACTCAAAGTCGCCCTGCCTGGTGGCAGCTAATTGAGAAAGCTATGACCTGCACTAGGCTGTAGTGCTGATGAAGAAGAAGAATGATATTATCATCAGTACATCTTGTATTGCTGCCTGGATAACCTGATTAGTAGGGTGTTGGGCAAATGTCCAAGAGGTCGCGAATTCAATCCCTAATAGTCGAAGATTCCCCGTGCAGTATATGGTGACTGGTGCGCGTTTAAGATGTCGGGTCACAAAGTCCTTCCAGTTTCCATCTCAAATCAATACCTTTGAGGGTACTAATTTGGAGATTGATCGCTCTCAGGTTCAAATTAAAATTACGATCTGTGGATGAATAAATGGATGAGTGAATGGATCTGCACTTTAAAACGTGCTGGGTTGTATGTATTGGCTATAGATAGCACCAATGAAAAAGAAGAAATGCACCCTCTGCCTTAACCCTTTAACGGGCCCTTCGTTTCTGGCAAAGGTAAATTAAAGTATTTTTGGAATTGAAATTGTTTTAAGAACAGTAATTGATATAAAAAAAACTCATTTAGTTTATAAAAATGCCATTTTTTTGGTGGTAAATATATTTAACATGACCTATTAGGAACTTACTGACTTTTATTTTTCTTTATTNCTTCGGTAGCCCGACAACCTGCGCGCGAAGTCGAGCACTTTACGGTAGCACAGTTTATCGAGGACCAATACCGCACACCCTCGGTCCCTACGCAGACTGATCCAAGTGGTCACCCACCCGCACACTGACCGCAGCAAGTGATGCTTGACTTCGGTGATCTGCTGGGAACCGTGTCTTAACGATCAGTCCACTGCGGGACAATTTCGTTATTAATATGATATACTCTAAACATATTCGAAACTGGATAAGTTACTTTTTTAACTTTATGCGAGGTGAGAAATTAGTGAAAGCTAGAATGATAACCAGTTTAAGTATCTGGGCACGCTTGTTACCAACAAAAATGAGATAGGGGTAGAAGTTATGAACAGACTTTTAATCTCTAATAAGTGCTACTTTGATCTGAGGAAGCAATTGAAATCGAAACTCCTCTCCATTGGTACAAAAGTAAATCTATACAAAACCTTAATCAGACCAATTATTCTATATGGTAGCGAGACCTAGGCAATTAATAAAACAGAGGAAAATATACTACTCATTTTTGAAATAAAGATCTTTCGGTCACTTTTTGGGGCAGTTAAGGAAAATAATATTTCGAGAAGTTTATACAATCATGAGATATACAATAAATATAGATTACAGAATATATTGAGGGTTATTAGGGCCTACAGGATCAGACGGCTGGGGCACGCTTTTCGGCGTGAAGCGTTGGACCTAGCTAAGAAACTTACTTTTTCGAAAATTGAGGGAACTAGAAGAAGAGGGAAACCAGCTACAAGTGGTATGACAGTGTTGAGAAGTACTTAAAATTGTTAGGAATAAACACGTGGTGAAGTCTAACTCAAAGTCACCCTGCCTGGTGGCAGCTAATTGAGAAAGCTTTGACCTGCACTAGGCTGTAGTGCTGATGAAGAAGAAGAATGATATTATCATCAGTACACCTTGTATTGCTGCCTGGATAACCTGATTAGTAGGGTGTTGGGCAAATGTCCAAGAGGTCGCGAATTCAATCCCTAATAGTCGAAGATTCCCCGTGCAGTATATGGTGACTGGTGCGCGTTTAAGATGTCGGGTCACAAAGTCCTTCCAGTTTCCATCTCAAATCAATACCTTTGAGGGTACTAATTTGGAGATTGATCGCTCTCAGGTTCAAATTAAAATTACGATCTGTGGATGAATAAATGGATGAGTGAATGGATCTGCACTTTAAAACGTGCTGGGTTGTATGTATTGGCTATAGATAGCACCAATGAAAAAGAAGAAATGCACCCTCTGCCTTAACCCTTTAACGGGCCCTTCGTTTCTGGCAAAGGTAAATTAAAGTATTTTTGGAATTGAAATTGTTTTAAGAACAGTAATTGATATAAAAAAAACTCATTTAGTTTATAAAAATGCCATTTTTTTGGTGGTAAATATATTTAACATGACCTATTAGGAACTTACCGACTTTTATTTTTCTTCATTTGTTAAATGAATTCCAAGGGTTATGTATTTTATAACTTTTATGCGTTTTTTAAAAGTGACAATTGGTTACCAATTTTATTCAAACTCACTTCAAGAAAGCTGAAGTTATTGAAAAATGGAAACCTAAATTAAAAGTGGTAAAACGTGGTGATAAGTGTACTTACCACGGCCTTCAAAAGGGTTAAATTCGCTTGGTTTCACCACTGGTATTGGCAATCAGCATTAGAAACAACAACAACAACCCCTTGAATTATACTTCAAATGGATGTTTTTTAAGCAATAGCACCCTTTCATTTATCTTTTAATTCATTAAATATATTTACAAATATTTGAATGTTGTACTTAATACAAGCTATTAAAGAAGTTTTATGTGATTTTTTATGAATTCTCTTTTATGCGGTCCCTATCCATCGTACAAAAAATAGGATTGAGTGCATATTTATTTCAGGAACGTTTGCAATCGCAAAATTGATATATTTTTGTTGCAGTTTTAGTTTACAATCAAAATGAAACAAGAGTACATCTATGCGCAAGTCACAAAAACATTTGAATATTTACAGCTGGTGGCGTCTTAAAAATGTTGCGAACAACATTTTTCCAGGCAATTACCAGGCTTAACTACCATCATCAAGGGAATAACTTCAGAATTCCGTGTCCAACCGAAACATTTTCTTGCGCTGAATTTCAACTTATCGTCCTCACTTGCATTGTTTCTTTGAAAACATTTATTGTAAAAACAGAGTGGTATAGGAGAAAGTTTTATTGAAAACAAACTCTTTAGTTTTCTAAAAATAGCCTTCTTCGGAAATTGTATTTTATGAAATTTCTTCAGTTAAGCTCAATCGATTGTAGAGTAAAAATGGAAAATGAAGTTTAAGAAGAAGTGACATTTATGATGTCTGACAAGAATGAACTTGCACCTTTATATTTTTATAGCCATTTTTATTTATTTCCGTGGGGAGATTGGGTCTTTAAATTTTCTCCCCGAAACCTATTATTATAATTATAGTCACTAAAAGCAAAGTCCCTGAATGTTTGCTATTTATTTAAAAGGCTTTTATGAAGGACCATGAATGCTTCATTTTATTCTCTTTGCTATATTATAAAATTTTATTCATTTAGCTTAAAAAAGAATGAATAAAGTGACATTTAAAAAAGCGCAAAGTAGCCTATTAGCGTAAGAATATTTCTAAGAAAATTAAAATGTAGTTTTTCTCTTTCTAGTTTTAACATTGTTAAATAATTTTAATGTTTTTTTTTATTATAATAATAAAAGTTTCGGTCAAGTATTTAAAAATGCTAATTAATTAATAAATATGAGTTTTTTTATATTTAACCTGGAGTTATCATTTAAAATTAATACAGTTTTTTGGTGATCTTTAGTGAGACCCTCGGTATTCAATTTTTATAGTATTAAAATTTTCGGTCAAGTATTTAAAAATGCTAATTAATAATTAATTCTGAGGTGTTTTTAATATTTAATCTGGTGTTATCATTTGAAATTATTACAGGTTTTTGGTGATCTTTAGTAAGACACTCGGTTTTCAATTTTTATAGTATTAAAACTTTCGGTCAAATATTTAAAAATGCTAATGAATAATTAAATCTGAGTTTTTTTAATATTTAATATGGAGTTATCATTTGAAATTAATACAGTTTTTTGGTGATCTTTAGCGAGACCCTCAGTATTCAATTTTTATAGTATTAAAATTTTCGGTCAAGTATTTAAAAATGCTAATTAATAATTAATTCTGAGGTTTTTTTTGTATTTAATATGGTGTTATCATTTGAAATTATTACAGTTTTTTGGTGATCTTTAGCAAGACACTCGGTTTTCAATTTTTATAGTATTAAAACTTTCGGTCAAATATTTAAAAATGCTAATTAATAATTAAATCTGAGTTTTTTTTATATTTAATATGGAGTTATCATTAGAAATTAATACAGTTTTTTGGTGATCTTTAGTAAGACCCTCGGCCTTCAATTTTTATAGTATTAAAATTTTCGTTCAAGTATTTAAAAATGCTAATTAATAATTGAGTTTTTTTTTAAATATTTAATCTGGAGTTATCATTTGAAATTAATACAGTTTTTCGCTGTTATTTAGTAAGAGCCTCGATTTTCGAATTTTCTATTGTACTAACCAATGCACGAAAACCCATTTGCTATTTCATAGATAAATTATCATTCCCGATAGGTCCTAGAAGTTATTCCTATAAGGAGACCAAACTTAGTTTTATTTGTTATTATTAGTCTGCCCGAAACAAATTCTTAAAACACTTTTCTGATAAGAAAAGAAACATACATTAATTGACAGATATTTGTCTGTTAGCAAAAAGGTTTAAGAAATCATTTAAATCCAGATGCATATGGATGGGACTGAACGTAAATGATCTAGATCGAACATAAATGATCTAAATATGAGGGACAGCAGGCAAGAAAAATGTGGTGAAATTGTTTGAAGTGGCTTTTGAAAATTTTAAAGGTTTTAGTTCAACTTTTATTTTTAAAATTAAGTTAAAGATTTTATTTTATAGCCATTGTTGGACAACCAACCCAATTTTAATTTTAAGACAATTAATGATCAACGCCGTAATCTTGTAAATTTGAACCTAATTCAGAAGACAAGAGAACTCTTGGATCAATTATTCGGAGAAATTTGTACTTCGTGGAGCACTTTTTGATTGAACTAACTCTCCTTAAACAGAAAAAAGCAACAACTCGTTGAACTAATATATAGAGAAATTTCAGAATCTCTTCTGAGCAGATTATATGCTCTAAAAGTTATTAAAAACCAAGAATTCTAAAATATTCTTACAGAAAAAATATTTAAATAAATATTTTAATCAATAACTTGTAAGAATAATACAATAAACCAGATTTTTACTACGTCCTTTTCTTTTTTTTGTTTTTTATTTAAAGAAAAACTGGACACCTGGGCCGCGTAGCAGCCCCCAATTTTTTTACTACCCCAGCAAAAACAAATCTGTAGGTCCAGCTCCACAAAACTGCTGTTTGCCACCAGCTAAAGCGACGGGTCTGTGCCGGCAAAAGTCACTTTCAACTGTACTAAAGTGAATGGCTGGCCTTCTGTCGAGCCAACAATACCGGCCTATCGATGGCCGGTAGTACCTAACCCAGCAGTTACTGTCTAAAACGCGCTGGGTGAGTGATTGCCCGACATTTTCCANTGATGGAACTAACTCTCCTTAAACAGAAAAAAAAGAGCAACAACTCGTTGAACTAATATATAGAGGAATTTCAGAATCTCTTCTGAGCAGATTATATGCTCTAAAAGTTATTAAAAGCCAACAATTATAAAATATTCTTACAGAAAAAATATTTAAATAAGTATTTTAAACAATAACTTGTAAGAATAATACAATAAGCCAGACTTTTACTACGTCCTTTTCATTTTTTTCGTTTTTCATTTACAGAAAAACTGGGCACCTGGGCCGCGTAGCAGCCCGCAATTTTTCTACTACTTAAAGATTTAAGTTCCATATGAACTTTTGAATCATTTACTTACAGTGGTGGAAAATAGCTTTAAGTAAGATTTATAAAACAAAGAATCATACATTAATCACTTCGGGCGGACTGTCACAAATACGTGCCAGCATAAAACCGTATCAACCAAGGGTAAAAAGATAAAACTGGTAATCAAAGTAATTCTTTAGCAGTTTATTTGTGGGCTTGATGATTATTATAATTGCTTGATTTATTTCATTCACGATTACTTTGTTCAAAATAAAACTATTTAGTTATACTTTGAATTAACATTGATTATATATATATGATTATACTAACAATAGTTAAAGTAAAAGCAATGTAAGTCTGTCAAATTAGAAACGACTACATTTAAGTTACCGTTTTTTATTTCCTGATCCTGATTTTGCACGAATGCTTTTCTGAATCACCCGTCCCCAAGGGGTTAAAGCTTAGCTATACCAATGAAAAAAATTATCGAAAAAAGAGTTGGAAGTTGTCAGCCCTGACTCTGTAAATAAAAGGTGTTAAAGAAATGTACGAGTCACAAATGAGTAAAAGCGTCACAACGAGTCGATAATCAAAAAAGGTTCAGATAGAGGGAGACCAACGCCTCCTATAACTGAAGGTCTGCACACGGTTTCTTAAAAGTAATCAGACCACTATGAAGGTTGGTTGGTGTCGTATCCTCTATTGAATCATATTTCATGGTGTGCTTGAATAGTTTTGTTATTTCTAAGGCATTAAAAGAATACAAATCTTCTTCTGTGGGGTAGTTTAAGAGGTGAAGGCCTGCAGCGACAGCAGGGCAGTTAAAAACATGATATGGCGTCAGTTCCACATTAACTGGTTAACGCCCAGCGTCATATATTTAGGACAGTTCCCTTTTTCAAAGACATTCATTGTGGTGGGAAATTTTTTTCAGTATTTTCATTTATCTGGGTGAATTAAGAGATTCTCAGATACCACAATGATTTAGTTATTTCTGATTAGATCTAGAATTTTAAGGAGCAAGTACTTTTTGATCAATCAAAGACTTTTTGAATGCTCTAACTGTAGAAAAACCAATTAATTTCGATAATATATTTTACCACTTTTTCCATAAAACCACTTTTTGTAACATTTCAATATATAAATTTGGGACAAAACGGGTTAAGACAGTTGCCACAGTTACTATGAAGGTGAACCAGTTTACGAAAGAGCCATTTAATAGAAAATCTAGTAAAAACAAGGAAAGTGGTAACAAATATAAGTCTACACCTTTGTTTAATTTAGGAACATGATTGGTTTGTCTTATTTACTTGTCAACCACCACAGATTCAATTCTCAAATATGTATGATAAATTTCCCTCAATTACTTTTGAAATATAATTCTGGTTCATACGCACAACTGGTTCACTGTTTAAATAGTCTGCCGAGACTACTTATAAAAAACCGTGTTTAGGCTTTCTGATGTAGAAGGTGATGGGGAGACCCAGACTCCATGTTCCTCAGGTGACATCCGAGCCAACCCCAAACGAGTTGGTCAGAAATTGGATGTCCGAGGAATGCAATTCCATAAGCTTAATATATTTATCATTTATATTATAATTGTTTTCTGAGGTTCCTTCATTTTTGGCCGTACTGTAGAATTTAGATATTAGATAGCGATTTAGATTTAAAATTTTAGATAACGATAAAGAAAACTTTCCAGAGAGGTCTAACGTGAAATATATCAATATAGAAAAGCTTAAAAAAATATCAAATAAAAATTGCAAAATTCTGCTGCTTGTGATCTTCCTTATGAAAATATATTTCTCTTAACACAAGTGGATATCTTAAGTTTCTACAGGGATGCTGCAAGCGTCAACTCAACTGTATATAAAAGCATCTCTAAATAAATTCAAAAAAAAAAAAAAANTACCCTGATTAATACGGTTTTTTGCTGTCACGTATTTGTGACAGTCGGCGCGAAAGGGTTAAATAAGATTTATAAAACAAAGAATCTTACATTAATCCTTTCGCGCCGACTGTCACAAATACGTGCCAGCATAAAACCGTATCAATCAGGGTAAAAAGATAAAACTGGTAATCAAAGTAATTCTTTAGCAGTTTATTTGTGGGCGAAGTTATAATTGTTTGATTTATTTCATTCACGAATACTTTGTTCAAAATAAAACTATTTAGTTATACTTTGAATTAGCATTGATTATATATATGATTATACTAGCAATAGTTAAAGTAAAAGCAATGTAAGTCTATCAAATTAGAAACGACTACATTTAAGTTACCGTTCTTTATTTCCTGATCCTGATTTTTCACGAATGCTTTTCTGAATCACCCGTCCCCAAGGGGTTAAAGCTTAGCTATACCAATGAAAAAAATTATCGAAAAAAGAGTTGGAAGTTGTCAGCCCTGACTCTGTAAATAAAAGGTGTTAAAGAAATGTACGAGTCACAAATGAGTAAAAGCGTCACAACGAGTCGATAATCAAAAAAGGTTCAGATAGAGGGAGACCAACGCCTCCTATAACTGAAGGTCTGCACACGGTTTCTTAAAAGTAGTCCCATCAGACCACTATGAAGGTTGTTTGGTGTCGTATCCTCTATTGAATCATATTTCAAGGTGTGCTTGAATAGTTTTGTTATTTCTATGGCATTAAAAGAATACAAATCCTCTTCTGTGGGGTAGTTTGCGACTGCAGGGCAGTTAAAAACATGATATGGCGTCAGTTCCACATTAAGACAGTTACCACAGTTACTATGAAGGTGAACCAGTTAACGAAAGAGCCACTTAATAGAAAATCTAGTAAAAACAAGGAAAGTGGGAACAAATATAAGTCTACACCTTTGTTTAATTTAGGAATATGATTGGTTTGTTTTATTTACTTGTCAACCACCACAAATTCAATTCTCAAATATGTATGATAAATTTCCCTCAATTACTTTTGAAATATAATTTGGGTTCATACGCACAACTGGTTCACTTTTTAAATAGTCTGCCCAGACTACTTATGAAAAATAGTGTTTAGGCTTTCTGATGTAGAAGGTGATGGGGAAACCCAGATTCCATGTTCCTCAGGTGACATCCGAACCAACCCCGAACGAGTTGGTCAGAAATTGGATGTCCGAGGAATGCAATTCCATAAGCTTAATATATTCATCATTTATATTATAATTGTTTTCTGAGGTTCCTTCATTTTTGGCCGTACTGTAGCATTTAGATATTAGATAGTGATTTAGATTTAAAATTTTAGATAACGATAAAGAAAACTTTCTAGAGAGGGCTAACGTGAAATATATCAATATAGAAAAGCTTAGAAAAATATCAAATAAAAATTGCAAAATTCTGCTGCTTGTGATCTTCCTTATGCAAATATATTTCTCTTAACACAAGTAGATATCTTAAGTTTCTACAGGGATGCTGCAAGTGTCAACTCAACTGTATATAAAAGCATCTCTAAATAAATACAAAAAAAAGAAGAAAAAAAACGTGACAATACCATATATGCTGCATGAAACCAATATATTTACCATGAATTTATTAAGAAAAGCTATTTAAATGTCATTTTATATTTAAAGACCTTAGTAAGTTGTTGTTTCAAAGATATAAGCTATTTTCTGAAAAGAACGAGATTATAAAATTCCAAGAATTTTAATAAAAATACCTAATTATGCTTAAGTAATTTACATCTTTATTATAAGCAAATATAAATTTCAAATGATTTCATCGAAAACACGTGCTTCGAAGCTATTTCGCCTCGAAAATTATCGAGCAATTAGTGTAGCATCCAAATATTCAAGGTTATTATACATCAGAGATTTCAACAGAAGATAATGATATTAATTAAGCTTTTAAAAGCTCTAAATTGCTTTGTAAAAGATATTATCCTTTGTAAATATCAGAATAATTGTGTCTATGCTCTATTTTTCTCAAAACATTAGTGAAAGTTTATTAAGATGTACTAATCATATAGATGTTGATTTCATACATAAATTTTAAATCAAAAATAACGTTTTCGGAGAATTTTTATAAACTTTTTTTCACATTCCAGTAGTGTTGATTTCATTTAAATTTAGGTCAAAATTTGTTAAATAACAATATATGCTTAAAAATTTTTAAAAATATTATTTTGACCCGAAGTTTAAGTTCCTGACATTTAACTAGCAATAAAGATTGTTTTATGAAATTAATTTTCTTAAATAATATTATACGTGTTTTGTAGTAGGCATACCAGTATTTGAGTTTTGTACGAAATATATTTTTCAGCAGTAGGGATATTAAACAAAAATTTTGAAAGCAAATAAACATCTTATTAAGCCTTTATCAAGACTTTAAAGTTTGGCAAACTTTCTGTGTGAACTTTATTTTATCTACTTAACTCATTGATGTGCGACGTTGCAGAAAATTCATTTAATTCAAATTTGTAAAAATATAATTTCTTTTGAAACCTTTAGAAAAAATACCTTCTGTAACTATCGAAATTACGTAGTAGTTAAAAATATATTTTCATTGATTACAAATACATTTCATTGATTACAAATACATATATATATATTATATATATATATATAAATTTTTAAATTGAACTGTGAATTTTGCGATACGAGATAGATATATTGGCTATGATATGACTGCGTTCAATTCAAGTATATTAAAATTTTCTTTTAAATCACTAGAAACAAGTATCTTCTGAAATAAATTTTTGAGAGTAAAAAATACATTTTCCTGTTAAATATTAACTAGTTAATTATTACCTATCATTATTCTGTTAGTTATCCTCTTTGTTAGTTATTTAATTTTTTAACATACCTTTGTGGGAATCTAAAATAAATAAACCTGCATAAGCCCTGCTACATTTCTTAATGTAAGCATATTCAATTTAGCAAAAAGTATAGCATTGACCCTATCATTCTAAGTGTACTGTAGCAGATTTCTCTAGAGAAATATATTAATATGTGGTGTTGGTTACAGTGTTGTTCATTCCGATACAGAAACTCTTTCAAAATATGGTCTTGTCATGATAAGAAGCAGAGAAAAAAAGAATAACAGTGAGGTTACAAAGAAAAGCGTCCCTAAAATCTGACCAAAAGTATGTCAAGTAAAAAAAAAGTATATAAATGATTCATCGTTGTGACAATGAAGACTCTTAACGATGTTTGGAATGAATCTAGCATTGGTGAACATCGATCAGATCTCGAGTTCTTTGGCTACAGAAAGCTTAAGGCGACTTCTTTTCTCTGAGGATGCCAAATATTGATTTATTTATTGAGAACTTTTCTTGTAGATATAAATATAAGTAACTTCTGTTGGGGGATCCATATGCATAAAAATCGATGTGGAAGAAAGAAAATGTTAATCAATAGGTAGAAAAGAATTAAATGGTTTAAACTTGCTCTAATCTTTGCGGAATAAATTGTTCGTCTTTAAGCAGCAAAGGAATTTCCTTTTTTTAGTAAAATGATTTTTTGAAAATGCATTTGCTCTAGAAAATGGAAAATGCTGTGTTATTTCTCTTAGCCAGATTGATATGAATAATAGTTAGCTGAAATAAATTTGAATAAGCTTTATTGCCTGTAGTAAACAATAATCACTTTTTTCATTATCTGTATATCTAAGGGTATTTTGGATAGATATTTTTATACCATACTCTTCACAAAAATTTATATTCGATTTAACAATCGGATTTGTCGGTCAATCAATTCGTTAAATCGAGGTTAAACTGTGCGTATTACCACTTTTACCGCACGTGACTAGAATGCAAAATGTATAGTACCTATTAAAATTTAAAATATTTTTTAATGAAATTAGCGTCCATTTAATGCATAATTTGCTTTAAATATGAATAATTTGAAACTTACGTCCTAATGGTAGTAACGATTAGCCTGATTTGGAGAGAATAAATAAATGAAAATAAATTAATTTTCTACCACTTTTTTCACATTTTTAATCACCTGTGGAATTCCTGTATAACTTCTTTGCATGCATTAAACGCTGTTTGTGTATGAGAAATATATGTACATCATATCATAACTGCCAACTCTTCCGAATTTTCCGGAAGATTTTATTTTCATATTTAAAGTGGTAGCAATACTCAGGTTATTCCAATGAACTTTTTGAATTATAATGATAATTATACATGAGTTTGACCACCACTACATATAAAGAATTACAATAAATATATCAAAGCATAATAATCCTTGCGCAAGAGAATTTCAACGGGATCAAAATATAAATATATTTTTGAGGCAGATTGTTTTTCGTTTATTGTTTTACAACCACTCAGAAAATCCATTATCGGAAAGAGTGAAAGTTGGCAGGTATGATCATATCCTCCGATATTTGAGGTTTGCTTTAAATATTTATTCTAGTGGTAGTAAACAAAAGCAGATTTTTCTTTTAAAAAAATCTCACAAAATTTGCAAACACCATTTATCGAACCTAAGAAAATCGCCTATAGTGAATCCGAACTATTTGATATCTATTTAAATTATGTACAGTGATAGACAAAATTCTTTTACCAATAAGTTGTTATAATATTTATACATATGCTTTGTTACCACAGGGATTCTTCTTAAACCGAAATGTCGCCATCAAAATATTTTTCACAGCTTTTAAGAAATATTTTTCTTTGTTGTATAGAGATTGAAATTAAACTGATCATTCGCATTCCTGGTTTTCTTTAATGATCAAAACGGATGCAATCATTTAAGGCTACGGTGAACTCCATAAGTCTGTTTATGTGATTACCATAAACTGATTGTAGTGCAACTTTAAAATTAACATAAATACTTTATAATACTGCATTTCTTTTTAAATTTTTATTAAAATATCTTAATAAGTTTTTAAGATAATAAATTTTAAAATGTTTTAGGCTAATGTGAACAACAAGATGTAGCAAAACAATGTAACAAGGATGTTCAGCTTCATTTGGATGTGTGTTGAATTTGTCATATTCTTTATTAAAAAATTATGAACAAGAAGTCATTTTAAAAAGCTCATGTTCAAATAAAAACACAGCATATCAGTGATCATATTTTGTATTATTAATGACTTTTTAAAAATTATGAATCAGGAGTACAGAATTAAATTACTCACTACGAACACTAATCTCTACGAACACGCGTCAATTTGACGCAAGAACGAATACATATAACAGCACTTTACAGAGATGCCAACTTGCTCCGGACAGCAAATATATATTTTAAAGTGGTAGTTTATCAAATTTAATTCTCGGCTTAATAAATTCAACTTAGCAAACTTTTATCCACCACTATTTCGAAATAATTCGTAGGCTTCTATAATTCACCACTTTATACTTGCAAAATTTTCTTATTAGTTATTTACCGTTTTTTTCATTATTTTGGTGTGTCCGGAGCAGTTGGCATCTTTGCACTTAGAAAGCAATGTAATTATATACTATAACATGGCAGACAACTTTCACTCTTTCCGAGAATGGATTTTCGGAGTGGTTGTAAAACAATAAACGAAAAACAATCCGACTCAAAAATATATTTGAGCCGCTCAGAAGCCAATGCGGTTAAGTCCATTTTTTGATATTTTCTGATTTTTGGAAATTTTGATGAAATAAGTAATAATCTTCTAAGTTATTAAAGGATTAACTCGTTGGTTAATTTTTTCTAGGTTAGACAGCCCTTTTTTTAATAGCTTCTGAATATATTGTACAATAATTTCAGAAGCCATTGTGAATAAGTCCACTTTTTATATGTATTTTTTTACANAAATCTTGATAGTTACAGATATTTCATTTTTTTCGAAAAAAATGCTGGAATGAAATGTTTTACGTACCGGGTTTTTCTCTTTTCCGTCTTGCAATATAAGGGCCTTCACCCATGGACTGCATACCTGCCAACTTTTAATCCCTTCCATTATGATTTTTCCCAGTGGTATTAAAATGGAATAAAAATTTCAATTTTATAAAAAAAATACGTTGTATTTTAAAAAGCTTAAGTTACCTATCGTGATAGTAACACATATTAATATATAAGCTTAATTTTTTTAAGAATAGTGGTGATGAAAATCATTTAAAAATTCAGTTTATAAAAGAAAAAATAGTATATATTTACTACCACTTTAAATATAAAAATGAAATTTTACGCCAAGTGCGTAAAAGTTGGCAGGTGTGCATATGCTTTGTTACCACAGGGATTCTTCTTAAACCGAAATGTCGCCATCAAAATATTTTCTGTTAACTTTTACAGCTTTTAAGAAAGATGTTTCTTTGTTGTATAGAGTTTGAAATTAAACTGATCATTCGCATTCCAGGTTTTCTTTAACCCCTTGGGGACGGGTGATTCAGAAAAGCATTCGTACAAAATCAGAATCAAGTTGCAATTAAATAAAAAACGGTAACTTAAATGTAGTCGTTTCTAATTTGACAGACTTACTTTGCTTTTATTTTAATTATTGTTAGTTTAATCATATATATAATCATTGTTAATTCAAAGTATAACTAAATAGTTTTATTTTGAACAAAGTAATGGTGAATTAAATAAATCAAAAAATTATAACTCCGCCCACAAATAAACTGCTAAAGAAATACTTTGATTACCAGTTTTATCTTCTTACCCTGATTGATACGGTTTTTTGCTGTCACGTATTTGTGACAGTCGGTGCGAAAGGGTTAATGATTAAAACGGATGCAATCATTTAAGGCTACGGTGGACTCTATAAGCCTGTTTATGTGATTACCATAAACTGAGTGTAGTGCAACTTTAAAATTAACATAAATACTTTATAATACTGCATTTTTTTAAAATTTTTATTAAAATATCTTAATAAGTTTTTAAGATAATAAATTTTAAAATGTTATAGGCTAATGTGAACAACAAAATATAGCAAAACAATGTAACAAGAATGTTCAGCTTCATTTGGATGTGTGTTGAATTTGTCATATTCTTTATTAAAAAATTATAAATCTATAAATTTTACAAGAAAAGGTAATTTAAAAAGCTCATATTTAAATAAAAACGCAGCATATCAGTGATCATATTTTGTATTATTAATGCCTTTTTAAAAATTATGAATCAGGAGTACAGAATCAAATTAACACTAGGTTTACGGACGTTTCTTATATATCTATCTCTCCGAACACACGTCAATTTGACGCATGAACGAATACATATAACAGCACTTTACAGAGATGCCAACTTGCTCCGGACAGCAAATATATATTTTAAAGTGGTAGTTTATCAAATGTAATTCTCGGTATAATAAATTCAACTTAGTAAATTTTTATCCACCACTATTTCTAAATAATTCGTAGGCTTCTATAATTCACCACTTTGTACTTGCAAAATTTTCTTATTAGTTATTTACCGTTTTTTTCATTATTTTGGCGTGTCCGGAGCAGTTGGCATCTCTGCACTTAGAAGGCAATGTAATTATGTACTATAAGAAAAGAAATGAAATATGAGATATATATTTATGAAGTATTTAATTTTTCAATACTCGAACTAAGCAACTGAAACTTTCAAAATCTGACACTCTGACATCAATTGACATTCTGGGTTTGTTCTTTCTATTATTGCTTATCGGCAACAGTTGTTTATTGCTTGCTTCATTTGAGATAACGATATCGGAAAACGAATCGAAGTACAGTCGGTACATTCCTCTTTATTATTGATGTGATGTTTGTATGTTTACTCAAAATTTTGTCTAAATGATGATCGCATCAAATTGAAGTATATCCGTAGAGATAGGTATACCACAAAGATAATTTCAATATTTTAACGCTTTTGAGGAAAATAGACTTAAATATACACCGAAGAGCCATTACATTATGACCACCCAGCCAATAACATGTAGGACCAACTTTAGCCCTCAAAACTGCTAGCAACCGCCATGGCATTGATTCCACAAGATGCTGATAGGTAGTCTGAGTTATCTGGTACCAAGTGCTCACCAACTGGTCCTAAAATTCCCTCACATTGCGAGGGGGTAGCGTTGCAGCTCGAATTTGGTTTTCCAAGTAGGACCACAAATGTTATGTTGGATTAAGGTCAGGTGAATTTGGGGGCCAAGACATGACTTGAAAGTCACTGGAATGCTGCTCGAACCTATCCATGACGATTCGACCCTTATGACATGGTGCATTATCCTGTTGGTAAACACCATCCCCCGCAGGAAAAACTGTTGCCATTGATGGGTGAACTTGGTCTGCAACTATGTTCAAGTAGGTTACAGACGTCAGGGATTATTCTATGAGGATTTTGGGTCCTAATGTGCCCCATGAAAACATTGTTCCCGGGCGAGAAACCATGAAAACTTGGGCGAGTCCATTGTTATAGATGGAGGGTGGTCATAATGTAATGGCTCTTCGGTGTATATTTACTTCTATAAAAGTCATTACAAGGGATAAAATAAAAATGCAAACGGGTTTCGTAATGTTCATTGTAAAATTTGAAATGAGGCGAAATGACGCGTCCCGTAAACCTAGTGTTAAAAGCTTTAAGTTACTTACCAAATGTTGTGGTAAGTAACATTCTGTTTTGACAAGATGAAATCTAATCCTGAAATTACTGCGATACTTGTTTTTTTTTATATGATAGGGCCAAATTGCATCTTGGATACGAGCAATCGAATTAAATTTAATTTCTGTGCTTAAAAGCACATTTCTGTATCAGCAAAAAAAAGAAGCAAAAGCTATATGTTAGCTTTTTTTTCTAAACGTTCTAGTTGAATGAAAAAAAAACACACAACTTTAACTTCAAGAATAGAATATTTGGTAAGATAAGACCACTCCGCCTACTGAACTTAAATAAAACAGAAAGTAAAATACTTCCGTTCGCAGTTTTTATTTAAAGAAAGAGAGATCTTACTGTTTTTTATTACTGCTTATTATTAGTTCTTTTTTACTTACTTTATTAATCTGGAGTCATGTTAGCTTCTATACGTAAGCAGATAAATTTGCGCAATGAAAATAATGTTACCACTTTTTATTTCTTTTATAAATTTGGTATCATATTCGCTTCACTGTAAGTATCAATAAGCTTACTCTATGGATAATTTGACAGCAGCACGATTTCCGAACGATCGCTATATAAATTTGCTTCTGCGATTGCCAAAGATTGGCGACATTTCGTTTTTTTTATAATGTTCATTTTTTTCCTTTTTTGCAGATCCCCTAATTGTCAGAATTTTATGAAATTCAGACACTCCGAGATGTGACACTCTCGCGAATTATTTTTTCTATCAGTTGAGAACTAAAGAAAAATTTTTAAAACAGAGAAACTTTTATGTATCTCTAATTGAAACTTGAGAACAAAACTACTTTTTTATTTGACCTTAGCAAAACTGTTTTAACAATTCATAAGCAGCGTTACACCAAATTATTTTTTTCCTGAATTAATGAAATATTATTCTTTCTGTCTAAAATTAGTTGCTACATTTAGGTTGAAAATTTTGTCCCAAATTAGTTGCTACATTAAAGTTGAAAATTTTGTCCCAAATTTGTGGCTACATTTTAAGTAGATGAAGTCTTAAATAAATTCCGATGCAGTTTAGCAGATCAATGCAAGTGAAATTATACTACTAATGAATTCACGATTCATTAGGTAGAAGCTTGTTTTACGTTATTGATGGGGGAGGAGTGCTTACAAAATAGGCATACCTTAAGAGCGGGCTAACCGTGGATTTTTTAAGATAATTCGTGACTGATTTAAGGAGGGAATGCTTGGCACCAACAACAACATAACACCCTGAAATGTCTGAAAAATATTTTAAAATAAAACTATAAATTTATCAGTATCAATAATTGGCTCAAAGGTATTCAAATTTAGAAACTGTTTTCGGACAGAGGAAGTAATACAATTCGTTTGCCATAACTAGGAAAAATATTACTTAATCTATGGGAATTTCGTATTTGTTGTAGGTTATGGAAATTCAGTATCCGGGTTTCTTTTCGCTCGCTAAATCTAATGCAATTTTAAAATTTGTCAGAAAAAGTGCACAGTGGCATCACCTCCTACATCAAGAAGCCTCCACACGGTCTTTTATAAGTAGTCCACGCAGTCTGTTTAAAAAGTGAACCAGTTTTGCGCATGAATCCAAAACCTTTTATAAAAGTAATTGAGAGAAATTTATCTTATATATTTGAGAATTGAATCTGTAGTGGTTGACAAATGAATAAGGCAAATCAATAATATTCATAAATAAAATAAATTTTTAGTCATATATTTGCTACCACTTTCCTATTTTAACTATATTCTGTATTAAATGACTCGTTCGGTAAGTGGATATCCTTCACAGTGGTCAGATCGGACTACCTGTAAAAAACCGTGTGGAGGTTTTCAGTTATAGGAGGCGTTGACAGTGGTCACAGATTCCAGCTCTAAAATGAATCTTCACGAAGCTTGTATTTTTGCAAAATCAAAAAACGCGCATTTACTTACTAATATAGCGTTTCTAAGGACCATACAGACCCCGGCAGAATACATTCAAAGTATTATCTATTTTTTGTGGTACTTATCGTGAACTCTTAGTCGATGCCGAGTCTACAAGATAAAATTTTAAAAGTGAAATATAATAAACATATGTTTAATAGTATTAGATTATACCCTCCTAAACATCAATCTATGTTAACATTAGAACTACCGGAGGGGTCAGTTTCACCACAAATCAACTTTTTTTAGGATTTAAGTCCTAAACTAATTATACCAGGTTGCTTGATTTTCGTGTCCTACTCTAACATTTTTAGATCTTCAAAATCATTAGAGTAAAATTTAATTCGAATATATAATGAACACTTAAAATGAAGATAACTAAGAACGACCATTGCGGTCGAAATTACCCCTTTAGAAATTTGAATGTATTACTTGCATGTGGCACACTGTTTCTCCCTCATTGCTTTTCTCTTTTTTTACTCGAGCATGCCCCTGCGTAGATATAAGTTAAGTTTTCTTTTCCATAAATAAAATCCAACTCGCTGCTGCTTTCCTGCTCTCATAAATGTTTACAGAACTTTTAATTTCTTTCGATTCAGGTCACTTCAAGATATAAGCTCGCAATCGGCTTTGCAAGGAGATTAGAGCAAAAGCGAAAAACGGTAAGTTTCTATAAAAAATTCAACTTTGCATTTTATGCCAAAAAAACAAATAAAATTCAATAAACCGCTCTGGCTGCTAAAAATTACACAAGTTAATATTTTATTCAGTACATGGGAAATATGACTATGAAATTTGGATTAAATTTCTGGCTAAATAGGAAAATTAAGACAATTTTTTTCAACAATTTGACAAATCCAAAAAAAGATAAAGACAGAAGTAGCTTGGAAAGCATGTTGTTTCATGACTAATATATACCTTTCTTTGTAATAAAGAAGTGTCTCAATGGACATTTCTTACATCATAATAATCTGCGTATTCTTCATGAGCAACCGCAATTTCAATAGCTGTAACAATATGTTTAAATTATAGAGAAATCCCACCAATTAACAAAGCTGCATCTTCCTTGCATTTTTTTAATATATTCTAGTACAAGATTAAAAAACATTATAATATATCAATGCAAACTGGAAAAAAATCTGCTTCTTGAGTATCATACATGACTATGGAAACGTTAACATAATTTATTTCCTAAATATTTCCATGAAAAAGTTTTTCAATGCTCAAGTTTTTTAGCGAGCGTGAGTTCCATCAATAAAACGGATTTTAAACGATATGAGTGATTTAGAATTTTAGAATGAACAGTTTAGTTTTGCCAAATTTTCTGAATTTTTAAAAGCGTATTATTCTATACAAGTTCTCAATAGTCCTTTATTTTGAGTACTGTCAATGAATTGAGATTGTTGTGAATTGAATTGCATATTTCTGTACAACGAAATTATCTGCTTGCTCCCCCGCTCTTTGACTTTTTTGAAACTGCTAGTAATTAACTCTGTCAATGTTCTTTCTACCGAAGCAAAAAAAATGTCCCTTAAAACTTCAAGATACTTCATGTGGAAAGTGTTAAGAAATTTTTGTTAATAACCTTTATTTCAAATCAGGTCATAATATTTCTAAAAGTATGCAATTGTTTTATGATTTTATTTTTTTCTGAAAATAAAGGAATTGTTTTTTATATATAAAATAATACCCTTAAAAATACTGCAGATTATTAAAATTGTTAAAATCAACCTTTTAAAACTTCAAATTTGTATAATGTTATTTAAATAAAAAAAATCAAATATTTATACTTATTTTGTAATTGAGGTCAAAGTGATCACAAAGGTCGTTCTAAATAAATAAAAATGTTAGTCGTTCAAGTTGTTAAAAAATATCAGAAAAGCAGCAGCTATGTTTCCTGTGTTCATTTTTTTGCGTTACATTTCTTTTTCCTCTTAAAAACTATTAAGCTTTGAAACCTGTAAATAAGAAAGTTCACAGAAAAAGTATAGAGAGTACAATGGAATTGAAAAAAATAACGCTTGATAATTTGCTCCAGATTTATTAACTTCTAAACATGAAATGAGAAATACCATGTTTGCAACCTGAATTGAAACCTGACCCTGCAACCTGAATTGGAACTACCACGTTGAAATTCGGCATGCTGGGAGGACCATTTTTGGTTATGATCGAAATCCAATATTGCAGTTTCAAGTGCAGTTTATCGGGAATTTTTACTAACTTTTTGATTTACATTATTTTGTATTTCATTTTGCTTTTCTATGCAAAAAAAAACCCAGTAAAATTTAAAAATTCTAAATTACGAAGGGGGTTAGAAAAATGTGCAAATGAGTAGCATGGTATTAGAAAAAAAAATAATATTGAATTTCTAGTTTCAAATTTTTCGAATTTTCTAAATGTTATACTCGATTAGTTTAAAATACCATGAAGACCACACAACAGTATGTAGAAATTTAACTGGGTTCCCACTGCCTGGAGAATTTTTTTTAAAGTGATGAAAAAAGTTATATAAATCTAGATGTTTAAACTTCCAATGAATTTTTAATTTAAAAGAAATATAGATAGCTGCAAAAATACTTCTGCAATAATTCTGAAATTCAAAAATTTATGATTTTAAGTATTTTTCAGTAGCCTAAAAAAATCTTAGTAACCACTACTTTATTTTTTCCAGATAGTGGGAGCCCTGTGTAACTACCAAAATGAAATTTGACATGCTTCAAACCTGGTTTTAGTTTCAAGATTGAGTTTATTTTTCGTAACTTCAATTTCTTCGAAAGTTACTGTAGCTTTAAATGCTATTTTCACTATTTATTTATCATTTAATTTGCTTTAAACGGTGATCATTGATGCTGGAAGAAACAAAGCGATATAGATTAGATAATGCACAATAAAAATCTCCCCATATTTTAAGAAAACTTATTAAACAATTCACGAGAGATAAAAACCGTTTTAATTAGAAGTTTTATAGTGATAAAAGCATTTATGTTTGTCACCAGGAAAATAGCTATTGGCCACCATAATGATGCATAATACAAAATGTTTTCATACACTGTATACCATTTTCATGATGTATTGGTTATGGGTCGCTACGCGGCCCAGGCACCCAATTTGTTTTAAAGAAAGAAAGAAAGACCAGGAAAATAACTCAAAAGATTGCTCCATGAATCCATGATCCGCCCCATTCTTACATATGATATGTTTTAACTCAATGTAAGTTATGGTACGGGGTAGGGGACGCTGCGCGGCCCAGGTACCCAGTTTTAATAAATAAAGCAAGCAATTCTTACATATGCTTCAACAGTCATTACAAATATAACACAAACTCAGCTAAATAAATTATTAGTCTGCCAGAATGACATTTCAAAAAGGATAGCAAATTCGAGATGGTTCGCAAGAAATGATACAATACACCAAGACCTCAAAATAAATGCAATAGAGAAACATATAGCCAAATTAACTAAAAAATTTTACGAAAAAGCCACCTCTTGCTCTACAGCAAATTTCAATGAAATATTCCTATTTGAAAATTTAACTGAAGACAAGAACATCAGACCAATAGCAGCATACTATTGCAGTGATGCATCATATTCCCCACATCAATGGCATATACATAACATCATTTTCATCATATCAGCTTAGCTAAAGTTCATGCTTTTACAATATAGTCTTATCACCCTACTGCATATAATTATACAGTCAGAACCTCAATTATCAACACGAATACTCCTTTACTTCATTTGCATTCCACAACCTCATTGAATCACCACAAAGATCAAACTGAAGATGAATGGGAAAAGGGCCGCAATCGGCCTCAATTGCTAGATATTTGATACAGTATAAGTTAACGTTTAACCAGGAAAATAAACGCGAAGCGAATTGAAGCTACAAAATTCTGTACTTTGATTCCTGCATTGAATTAGTTTAAAGTTTCTTCGTGAACGTCATGTACTCTATCACTTTTCCATCACCTCAACTTCAAATCACCATCTTCAAACTAACTCCACCTTACAGTACAGAGGATAAAAGCGAAGAGCAAAGATCTTCTTATTCACCCAACCCAAGAACCAGGAAAATATATAAAAAACACCGATAGCAAAACCATTTCGTAACTAACTTATTTTCTGAAAAAATAACCCTGGGTACCAAGACTTTTTAAATCCAGACTGTTTCTTGCGCTATCAAATCGTTTTTAGTAAGTCCTTATAATAAGGGTTATGTATACTTTGTGAAACAAACAAGAAATAAAATGATTTTTTTATAACTGTATTCCCTTTTATTATTTACTAACACCCCTGCATAATGTTATAATTATACAGTAAATTAAACTCTGCTTAATTTATTTTATTGTGTAGCACAGTCTACATTTTTTTTCCTTCAAGTACAGTTGACTGTGTTTTAAATTAAAATACCAGTCTCTAAATTGAAAGTACAGGGATGCCAATTTCCTACACTTTTTTTAGAAATTTATTCTAGTGGTAGCTACGTTGATGCTTTAATGCAGTGGTGGGGAAACTTTTTTTAAGACGGGCCATTTGTAATAACTAGACAATCGTAGCGGGCCAAAGAATAATGCTTAATCGTTAAAAAATTTATGTGTTCTATAAACATATACATATATTATTACATACACTTATTATTTTAATAGTAAAAAAGCAAAAGGTAAGAAAATTATAAGCACAAAATATAAAATGAATTTAGTGTANTCGTGCACTTTTTTCGGAAATTTATTCTAGTGGCAGCTACGTTGATGCTTTCATGTATTAAAAATTTTGACTTATTTCCCACATATCTACATGTAGAAGATTAAAAATTTCATATGCAACACCACTTTGCTCCGGCTCACTCACGGTGAGGCTTTTAAAATGCTGACAAAATTATCAAAAATTCTGAAAGCTTTGGTTTTTAAATATCTATCACTCCAAAAAATATTATTCAAAAAGCGTAGTAGGTGGCAGGCGTGAAAGTATATTGAACTATCTAGAATAACAAATTATATATTAGTAGATGATAAAGCTAAACAAGAGATAAAAAACCTCAGTTTTTGAATAAGAAGTATTTCTAACTTAATAGAAAAACATAATGAATAATAGCAGACGATAAAGCTAAGTAAATGCTAAAGCAATATCAGTCTTTAATTTTAAGATTATATTTATTTAGCTAGAATAACAGAATGTATAATAGCAGACGATAAAGCAAACTAAGTGATTTAGAAAAGTTGGATTTTAAATTAAAAATATATTTAACTAGCTAGAATAACACAATGTATAACAACAGGTGAAAAAGCAAAGTCAGTGGGGAAAAAAGAATACACTGTTTGGTTGTCCGATTTGCGTTGAAAAGCAATCTGAGTGTCAGTTATTTCTGAGCTCAAGAAGGTGGAGCTAGAGGAATGATTCCCACAAATTGCAAAATGATTCCTGGACATCAAGATCGGTAGATGAAGTGCAGTGATGAATGATTTAGCCGAACTAGATTTCCTAGAATCTTTCTATGTTTTAAAAAGTTTTAATAAGTAATAGCTTTTTTTAAAGCTATTGTGTTAGGTGATTGGAACAAATATCCACTCGGAGTAACAAATATATGCCTTAATGTTTATCTCATGGGTGGTTGCAATGCATATAACATTTCTTGCCGTTTGGCGAAATTAAAGAAAATTAACTCTAATCTTTAATCGCCTTTCCTCTTTTTCAATTACCTTTCTTCTTGAGAAAATCGGCCTCGAAAAAAGTAAACATTGGACTTTTAACGGAAGTATTTCTTTAATATTTGAAGTTACTATTCAGTGTATTTAAAGAATAGTTTATGTTATTTTGAATCTCCAATTTGTTTAGATAATTTAAATAAATACAAAGACAAATAGATTAAACATTCGTATAATTTATACAAAAATGTCTGTTTTCTTTATTTTTAAGATCGGATATTATTTTTCTTTGAAATACTAAATTAGCTTTTAGGAATATTACGCAGGAATAAATACTAGAACAAACATTTGCTCTTTATAGCAGTTTATTTATGTAAAAACGAACTGAACATTGAACATTGTTTAATATAACTTCTTTCAAAGCAAATTTTTCGTAATGGTATGCAACATTTTTAATGGCGTAATCAATTGTAAAAGAGGAATCCAAATAGCATAAACTATATCGAAAACTAATTGAAAAATAAGTAATTGTGAAGGGCTTCGGTGAGAAATTCCAAAAATATAATTAGGTGGATTGTACATATTTTTTTGCAGTGTAACAATTACAACTTTCAATACTTTTTTTCTCATCTTTACAGACATATAATGAGGTTTCATTAAACTCAATATGCATAAACCATTTAGTTATTAATTAACTGTATAAGCTTCATTTAAGAAATTAGAGAACTAAATTTAAGAATAATCTGACAAATAATATCTCTTAAATCTGTTTTTGAATCACATATAAACTTTCAGAACATTTAGAAATTTACCGATTTATGGTAAAGAGGATAATAATAAACCTTTAAAAATTTATCTTTTCTGAAAAGAGATTTTTCCGGGGGTCAAATTTACACTGTCAGAACTTCAAGGCTTATAACTCCGATTCTACTTAACTGATCCAAATCATGCTTCAGGTATTTGTTGTTTAGACCACGGGCGAGGTTTCATTCGCAAAAAATAGTTCACAATTTTGAGGATAGATGGCCCTTCACAAAGTACGATGGTAGAAGGAAACAAATGAAACCCAAATAAACATTTTGTGTACTGTCGCAATTGTAATGACACAATAACTGTAAACCACAAGTAAAGCCTAAACTCTTGATCAAAAGCGACATTTAACGATTATGAAAATAGCTGGTTTCGCAACTTGATCGTCTGCAGGATTCGACCAGTTTGATCACAAAACGCGATTTTCAAATGCATGTAATTCATAGAATATGCCAAGGTTTACTGTATTTAATTAATGGAAAAGTTTTTTTTTTTTTACATTTAAAAGAAAATCAATTAAAAAAGAGACAGAGTTTTGAATTTGAAATACACAATTATAATGAATAGGGAAAAAATTTCTAATTTCAGTACCTTTTTTAACAAGCAGTATTTATGAAAAGGTTCCTCTCTTAATTGTGAAGCAGTCAAAATCTTAAAAAATAAAAATTTAAATCTAATTTTAAATTTGGAGTATTGCGTATTAAATAGTTCTTAATATTGTAAAAGCGTCATGTATCTGTTAATGTTTTAACTTAAATCTAATCTCAGCAAATGAATAGTAGACCAAATTTATGCATTTTAACAGATCAAATGGATCCTAGTTATATGACGAAATATTTATATGAATAAATATTTGTATGAGAAAATATTTATATGAGAACAATTAAAATACTATATATCAGGCCAGTTTTAAAAAATTAATTCCTGCTATTGTTTGCATTAATCTATAATAATTTTTAACATTTTTTCAATATCTGCAAGGACCTAGGACGAGATAGTTCACATATGTGGAACTCGTACAAACCTGGAAAAAGTTTAAAATATAATAACGTAATATAAGAAATATATATATATATATATAATTATGTTCGTAACCGCAGAACATTGGACTAATTCTTCGCAAATATATATGAATACAGAGACTATAGACTTGAAATATCAACTCCACAGTGAGAGCTAATACTAACTGATATTCGACGTTCTTAAACCAAATTGTCACTAAATTTTAATTTTCCCAGTTTCATAGGAATACTAATTTAGTCGAAAAGATGACTGAATGAAAGTCCTAAAATTGACCTGAAGCGAAAGCATGTGCATTGAGAATTAAAGTATAGACATAGATAATTGGAAGTACATATAAGCTTTTATTTTTAATCCACCAGCATCCATCTGTTAGAATTTATAAATCTTTAACCCCTATTTAAACAATTCGCTTCCTAATATTCGCAATTTTGTAGTTGAAATCTGCTGCCAAATAAAAGGATTTTAAGATAGCTTGTAAATTGTAAGTTACCAAATGCATTTGGAATACTTTAAAATCTATCAAAGTCTGTTATCAACTGCAATTGTTAATATCATTATTCTACTTATCTCTCTGAAATTTTATTAGATTACTTTTGCAAACATTAATCTAATTACATACGCAACCGTTAAAAATGTGGTAAAACAAATTAATGCTGCACAGTTAAATACTAGAAAAACAAGTTTTTTTTGTGTTAAGAAATCACCTTTTCCTTAAAAAAATATATATATAATCTTTCATCTACTACGCAACCTACACGCTTTGTAATTAGATTAACGTTTGGTATTAAATAAAATAATGTTAGTAACTGTAAGTTTTGGATTTTCTCAGAACATCTTGTAAAAAAAAGAAGCAATTTGAATATATACTTCAAATTGAAGAAAAAGAAATATTCAATCTATTTGCTTAAAAGTAAATAAGAGTTTCGAGTTTCAAACTTTCAACCTCTTGTTCTTGTTTTTCTAAAAGACATAAAATATCTTTTTTATATGTAGTCATAATATATATTTTAATGCAGTCGTAAAATATATTATTTATTAATTATTTATTAATTATCTTTCTTGCTTCACCTATTAATACATATTCTTGTTGNGAGTTTCGAGTTACAAACTTTCAACTTCTTGTTCTTGTTTTTCAAAAAGACATAAAATATCTTTTTTATATGTAGTCATAATATATATTTTAATGCAGTCGTAAAATATATTATTTATTAATTATTTATTAATTATCTTTCTTGCTTCACCTATTAATACATATTCTTGTTGATGAAACAAATTAAATTAAAAAAGTAAATTCAAAAATTATCTATATTTGCGTCTATTATCTATCTCCACTCAATATATGTAACATTTTTTTATTTCATTTTGATACATAAGTGAACTATGAATGAAAATTTTGGACTTTGCCCAAGCAATTCAATTTCCGCTTCCCTTTATCGAGAATTTATACAATTATTATAGAAATGCTACTCCAAAGAAGCCATAAATCTCTATCATAGAACGTGCCTGGTGAGTGCTTATCTTTCGAACAAAGGAAGATTGCAATAGATGAATTGACTGAATTATTTCAACTAATTAATTAAGTGGAATATTTATCAGATCTTCAATGTGGCAAATTAATAGATTTTAAGCCCTAAGAGAGTATTTAAAATATATTGTTTTGAATAAACAATACGTTTATTTATCAATGTATAAAAAGATTTTTTTTTGAAAAGATAAATATTGTGAGTTAAAATGTTCATAATTATGAGGATTGGATTGAATTAAACGTCGAGTTGAAGATCATAATTGCAACCAAAACAGTTGTGCTGCTTTTAACTCTCTCTCTCACTCTCTCTCTCTCTCTATACATATATATATACATATATATATTGAC
>NC_092215.1:39230050-39266340 GCF_043381705.1 Parasteatoda tepidariorum
TTTTTAGTCTCTCGAATTTTTTATATATATATATATATATATATGAAATTTTAATTCGAGAGTGGAAGCTAATAATACGAAATTTTCAACTTCTTTATATCGAACTTGATAGCAATTGATTGTTATTTTTTGTTATTTTTGTTATTTTATTGTTCTCGACGTGTGTACGAACTATGTACCATCTCGATTTATAATAAAAAAGCGAAATAATGAGTTTCTGAGTATGATTATGGTGAATTATTTTTTTACCAACAATATTTAATTAAATTTGGAAAACAATAATTTTTTAACAGTAGTAGCATGTTTATAAGTTAAATATTTCTGATTTTAAGAACTTTCGCAATTTTGCAATTATAAGTATTGCTATTATAAGTATACTATATTTTTGAGAATGAACTATTTACCACCATTTAATTTTTTCTGGTTTCCTAACAAGTTTTGATATAATTTATCACTGCACAAATTTTATGAGAGTATTTTCAGGCAGCTCAACAAAAAAAAAGAAAAAAAAAAAAACGTGGTTTCAGAATTTTTTTTTCTAATTTCCATTTTTATTAACAAGACAGAAAGAGAGAGATATTTCCCTTGACTCATGCATTACGAAAGAAAAAAAATTATCGCAAACAATGGTTTAAAATTCTACCGATAAATTTAAAAGCTTAATAAAAGCAATTAAAAGGATAGAGCAGAGCATAAAGTGGCAAATCACGCGGAAGCATTGAAAGTAGCGATAAACGCAGAACCAAGCCAAAAGAAATTACAAATGTACTAGCAACAAAAAATATTTTATTAATTATGAGAAGAATTGTGAGAATTGACGTCTACTTACATCATTGCACAGTCAACAACGAAGTAAAAACAATTCCAAAAAAAGTGCGAATATACCAGGTGTACTTTTGATCTCTACTAAAACGACGACAATTTGCGTTCTGAGATTCTTCACTAGATTCAGAGCATTATTGTGTTCGTTCAACATACCGCCCCCATTCTTTGTGACCCCATATTCTTTGGTAAGTTTAAACCCTTTTGCACTATTTTATCCTTCCGATGAGTTTGTCGATTGAATCTTAGAAAACTCTTTATATATTTGCTCATAAGAAATTTTACAAATACTTTCTTTAAACTTAGATATAAAGCGACAGATATTGATAATATAGGGAGGAAAAAAAAACAGAAATGAGCAAGTTTTTCAAATTCTTACAAGTTTTTACACGTATTTTATATCCCTTTGAGATAAGTTGTCTACATGTGACATTGTCTCTTTGTGGTATTACTACGCTTACAGTGATAAGGAGTGATTTATGGTGAGAGCTATGTGCAATATATTCCTTCAGATAGCCAGCAGGAAATGAAATAATTTTATTAAAAGTTTTTTTTTCTTATTCTCTTATTTGCGTCAGTTATACTCCTGAAAATATCAGACGCGATAAACTTTTTGCGAGATTATAAACCTATTCTTCTATATTTAAGGTTTTTGCAAAGTATATTAGTCATTACTAGCAACAGAATAGAGTAACAGAATTTTAAAAGAGCTAGAATATTTAAAAAAATAAATTCTAACGGAATTTAAAAGAACATGAACTTTGCTAAGTGTAATAAAATTATTTATATGCAGTGATTTAGTTTTTTTTTAAATTTATAAAGATTTTATTATATTAACAAAAGCTACCAACTACTTCAGTTTTAAAAAAAATAATTTATTGAGTGGTAGACAAATAGTAACTAATAAATTAAGAACTTTTGGTAATTTTGTTTATGTTTTAAAAGCCTCACCGTGAGAGAGCTGGAACATAGAGGCGGTCCATATAAACATATCGTATAGCGGCGTTCCATATTTTCCATCATTTACAAATAGTAATGTGGAAAGTAACTTTGAATAAAATTTTCAAAAAAATAAAAAAGCACATTAAGCACATTAGTTACCACTGGAAGAAATTATCTCAAAAAGTGTAGGATAGATGTATTTGCTACCAGTCGGAAAAAAATAAGACTATGGAAATTGCGTAGTAATTGGAGGATACGTTAAAGTGTATAGTTTAGTTTGAATTGCACAGTAATATAACATTTTATATATTATCCTGAAGCACTTTTACATTTTCCAAAGTATAAAATTTGTTGTATGTAAGAAAATAAATTTCATAAGATATTTAAAATAATAGTAAAAAAGCCAGAATATATTAAAAAAATAATTCTAGCACAGCTTAACGCGTTCACGCCGGGAAAAGCGAAAATACTGATACGGGAAAAGAGAAAATACTGGTAGAAGAACTATTTCAATATTAGATAATATTCGGGAGGAGTTAATCTATTCTCAACAATAACAACTCACTGTAAGGAAATTTATCACGGCGAAGAAGCAATTCAATATAAAAATTGCATCCGTTAAAAACAATTGGTAATTATGGATTTTTATTATTCCCGAAAAAAAACTAAAAAGGGAAATTTATTGTTACCAGTTTTTACTTCGGTGCGCTGCCAAGATAAAACAATCTAGCGTGACCCACCGGTGGGTCACCCCGGCGTGAACGGAAGAACATGAACTTTACCATATCTGTTAAAATTACTTATAAGCAGTGATAGAAAAAAAAATATTTTAATTTTTGAAGATTTGATTACATTAGAAAAATATTTTCAGTGGTAGACAATTAGAAACTAATGAAATAAAACTTTTGTTAATTATGCCCCACATTTTAATCGCCTTACCATGAGAGAGCTATCATCATAATCATGCACCTGGGGCCGTTCGTAGCCTTTTTCCCCATTCGTCTTGAATCGTGATCTTTAAGGTGGTTCTTTCTGGTAATTGGAATGGCATGTCATAGCAACGCCTCCTATAACTGAGAGCCTCCACACGGTTTTTTATAGGTAGTCCGATCAGACCACTCTGAAGGATATCCGTACCTGCCAACTTTTACGCATTTGGTGGAAAATTTTATTTCTATATTTGAAGTGGTAGTAAAATGTATGCTTTCTATATATTCCTTACATTTATGAACTTAATTTATAATATTTTTGATCCACCACTATTTTTTAAAAAAATTAGACATATATATATTAATATGTAATGCTGTTGCAGTAATCCGCTTAAGCTTGTTCAAAATATGGCGAATGTTTCTGCCTAAAATTGTAATTTAAATTTCATTTTACTACCACTGGGGAAAATCATGCTTGGAAGGATTAAAAGTTGGCAGGAATGGATATCCATTTTCCGAACGAGTCATTTAATATAAAATTTAGTTAAAATAAGATAGTGGTAGCAAATATATGACTAAAAATTTTTTTATTTATGAATATTATTGGTTTGCCTTATTCACTTGTCAACCACTACAGATTCAATTCTCAAATATATAAGATGCATTTCTCTCAATTACTTTTATAAAAGGTTTTGGGTTCATGCGCACAACTGGTTCGCTTTTTAAACAGTCTGCGCGGACTACTTATAAAAGCCCGTGTGGAGGCTTTTTGATGTAGGAGGTAATGGTCATAGTGGCGCGTCATATAAGCCTTTGAATAATTTATATATAGTTATATGGAAAGTAGTAACTTTGAATCAAATTAGCAAAACAAAGAATTTTGATTTAAAGTTACTTTCCGCAACACTATATGTAAATTATTCAAAGGTTTATATGAAATCCCTCTTTGTTCCTGCTCTCTGAATGTAAGGCTTTGAAAACGTAGGCGAAATAAGCACATACTTGGTGCAAATGTAAAAAAAAAAATTCTCAGAAGGCGTGGAGGCGTGATAGTTGTATTTGCTACCAATAAAAAAATATTTTTTAAGACAACTAAAATTGCTCGGTAGTTGGGGGATATGGTATAGTGTACAGTTTAATTCAACTTGCATAATAATATAAATTTTTGTTTATTATTTTAAAACATATTTTGTGGAGTACAAAATCTGTTGTATGTGAGAAAATAAGTTTTATAAGATAATTTAAACAACAGTAAAAGTAAAACGTTCCATTCCGTCCTTTCTTAGAGGGATGGGATAGGTTAATAATCAATAATTCGCTTTTATTATGAAGGAGTATTAAAATTATTTTTAATAATTTCTGCAGTATCATTCTATACTGACCATTTCTTTTATTTTCCGAATATGACTTTCCCTATGTTAGTAAATTGTATGTTCACTTTTGTACAATTATCATAAATTATTTTTGACTTTCCGATTAGGAGTTTCCCACGTGGTTGTAAAACCCATTAGTTATCATAAATTTATATTTATCTTAATCTTACTTCTAAGCTACGTTGGACAAATATAATTTTAAATTAAATTTGAAAATAAAAAATATGATAAATTAAAAATAAATTTGCCCGTTATCTCCTTAACGTCTCTCCCCCTCTATTTTTCTAAGATACGTGAAATATGTTTTCGTTAAACGTCAGTAGTGATCTGTAAAATATGACTTTTTAATGTTTATGTCCTCTTCATTTATTATTAAATCAAAGCAGGAGGAAAGATATTTCTGCCCAATGCTGCTTATCAAAAAATTATTCAGAATATTTAAAAAATTAAATACCATATAAGGGAAACAAATTTTGTTCTATGGGAAAAGAAGGAATTATGCCCAATGCTGATTATTGAAAAAAATATTCAGAAGAAGCATATGAGGAAGCGGAATTTTTCCCCATATTAGGAAAAATGAGTTCGGTTCAATGCTGCTAATAATTTATTTTTCTCCAGAAATATAAAAATAAAAAACCATATGAGAAAACCAATGCTACTTATTAAAAATTATTGAGATAATTTAAAAATAGGAAAACCCATAAAAGGGAAAGGAATTCTGCCCAGTGCTGAAAGAAATTATTCAGGAAATCTTAATATAAAAACCAAGAGAATTATTTGCATTCACAATATACTCGTATATACATAATAGAAAACCATGTGAGGAAACGGAATTCTGCCCCAATGCTGCTTATTTAAAAATTATTCAGGAAATCTAAAAACAAAAACCAAGAGAATTATTTATATTCCGAATATACTCGTATATACATAATATAAGAAAACCATGTGAGAAAACGGAATTCTGCCCCAATGCTGCTTATTTAAAAATATTCAGGAAATCTAAAAATGAAAACCAGGAGAATTATTTATATTCATAATATACTCCTATATACATAATATAAGAAAACCATGTAAGGAAACGGAATTCTGACCCAATGCTGCTTATTTTTGAAAAATTATTCAGGAAATTTAAAAACAAAAACCAAGAGAATTATTTATATTCATAATATACTCTTATATTCATAATATACTCTTAAATACATAATATAAGAAAAACATGTGAGGAAACGGAATTCTGCCCCAATGCTGCTTATTTAAAAATTACTCAGGAAATCTAAAAATAAAGACCAAGAGAATTATTTATATTCACAATATACTCTTATATATATAATATAAGAAAACCATGTCAGGAAACGGAATTCTGCCCAAATGCTGTTTATTCAAAAATTATTCAGGAAATCTAAAAACAAAAACCAAGAGAATTATTTATATTCAGAATATACTCGTATATACATAGTATAAGAAAACAATGTGAGGAAACGGAATTCTACCCCAATGCTGCTTATTTAAAAAATATTGAGGAAATCTAAAAACAAAAACCAAGAGAATTATCTATATTCAGTATATACTCTTGTATACATAATATAAGAAAACCATGTGAGGAAACGGTATCCTGCCCCAATGCTGCTTATTTAAAAATTATTCAGAAAAAATCTAAAAATAAAAACCAAAAGAATTATTTATATACATAACATAATATTTTATTCTATTAAAATAATTCTATTAAAACATCTCAAACACTCCCATTAATTAATATATTTTTTTAGAAATTTGTAAAGGAGTTTTAAGAGATAAAGAGGAGCAAGAGCAATTGACAAAGACACGGAGAAGAACGAAACCTCCACCCTTAAATTCGAATCTCGCGCTCTTCTCTTTATTATGATAAAGGGGGCGTGGTTAAAGCGTTGTTCAGTAGCAAAGGTAGCATGCAAACGAATTGGAAGGGGGAAAGCATTGACAGTTAAGAAGCTTAGTTGAGAGAGCTGCGCTGGACTCTTACTCTCGAACTCCAGGATATCTCAGCTAGCAGTGCGGACTGCGGAAGACTGCGTGGTGTGAGTGCGCGCGGGTATTTTCAAATCGATTGGACTGGAGGACTGAGCAATCGGACAACTTAGGAGGCGCGCTGGTCGACCTGGAGCAAAGAGTCAGGAGCAGTTCAGAGAGATCGATCCAGTTCTCCCTGTTACCCCAGTTGATAGCAGACCTTCATCGGAATCTGGACTGGGGTAAAAGGCTAGCGAATGGGCGCGCTGCGGCATTACCTGGTCTAAGTTAGGAGAAGGAAAAGTTTGCACCGCGCGCGCCGGTCCACGAACTGGACCTTTAATTCTCAAGGCACATCAAGAGATTCGGACTTCATCCATGGCGTAGCTACAATGAAAGAGGGGATGATTGCTTCGTTGATGCTTTGTATTTTACTGTTCCTGGCCCCAGCTCTCAGAAATCAAGGGACTGTCGCCGCTTCTGGGTAAGATAATACTTCGTTCATAAACTTTTGGAACTTAACGGAGCGTGCGTTGCTTTTGAATAAAAGGCACACCCGTTAGGATATTTATTTTGATGTATATTTATTTACCATTTTTAATAGGGAGGTAAATAATGTGTATGAAGGCATGGGAACATTTTAATTACGACTAGCTTCTGTTTTATTTTTAAAAGTGTGGTTTGTTATTTATAAATATTAAAAAAATTTTATTTTGTGTTATTTAATGTTAAATGTTTATTAAATATTTGTAGTATTGGAAAAAACAAAAAAACAAAAATAAACACATCAAATATTGATTATATTGATTAAATTTAACGTACTTTCAATGGCAACATGTCTCATATTAAAAAAAAAATCTTTGCAATATTTACACAGTTATTAAACGGCAGTTTGTATTAAAAAAATGCAAGTTATAACTTTTATATTTCTTTTAACTTTTTTTAAAAAAAAAATACGAACCATTAAAATTAACCAGTAAGTTTGTAATCCAGAAAATTTTAAATTTTTAACAAAAAATTTTTCATTCTTAAAGATGCTTTATTTATATACATTAGTTTAAATGTGTATTCTATTATGTAATGCAACTTAATTTCCTTGTTTTTTAAAAAAAAAAAATTAAAGTATTTTATTAGGATTTATAAGTTATGCGCAAAATTAAAAACAATTTTGAACGTTATTTCTACCAAATTTTGAGCCATTTTTCATCATGTTTAAAAATTATAATATCCATTATTTTATTTATAAATTTTTTTAAATATATATTTTTAAAAGTAGCAAAATGAAAGTAATCCTGAAATACTTACGGCAATACCATTTTCCTTGTTTTTTTTTTATTTTTTTCAAATATTACTTTCTCCTGGAAAATTCAATAAAAATATCTGGTTAAAAATTATTAGTTTGAAGAAAAAATACAGTAGTCATAAAATTTACTTTTAATTTTAAAACAAAATATTTATTAATTTCAAAACCGAAAAAAAAAAAAAAAAAAGCTGTCAATTTAAGAAAGCCCGCTTTAATAAAAAAGATAGAATGTTTGCTGTAAAAGTGGTTTCTCCTTTTATCTAGTCTAGTGGAAGGAAAGCTGAACGTTCGTTGAAGTAGGGGGAAAGCTCCACTTACGCGTATAAATACCAAAAACGCGGATATTCAGATAATCGCTTTTCCCTACTAATCCCAATGTTGACTAAAATTTAATTAATGTTATAAAAATGATGAAATAACCTCAAAATTTAATATTTAACTTAAGCGGTTTAAAGTAAATTATGACACAAAACAGTAACTTTCTTTCAGTTAGCTCAATAATAGAGAGACCATTTATACGTATACGACAAAACGCTTAAAATCATAATGATTCTAACGATATTTTTTATTCTTATTTCAGTTTTTATTTTAATCTTTGATGTAATTTGTCTCTTTGTCCCATAAGTTCGGAAATTAAAAATATAGTATGTTACATTGATCGTACGTTTAGATACTGGTAAAACAGCGATGAAAACATTCAAAAGGTAAGTTATCAAATAAACATTTTTATAAGACTTACTATGAGGCATCTATGAGGAAAAGGTTTGTTAAAGGTAAGTAAACAAACATTATTTAGAAAATTATATTACGTTTAAAAGATATCACGTAAGAAAATATACAGCAGTTTTTGATTTGCAGTTAATTTTGTTTCTCTTACTTTGATATCTTTTAATAGTCAAATTATTATTTAATGGGACAAATTAAAAATTTTCAAGAAAGAAATTTAAAAAAAACTTTTAAAGTACCTTTTTGTTCGATAAAAAATTAAACTTGCCTTCTTTGTTATTCGTTTATAATACTAAATTTAGCCAAATTTATTTCATGACTTTCATCTAGCCTATTTTGAAAAATAGGCAGAACACTTCTTACTGAAAAAAAAAACTATCAGCAATGAGTTTTAAATTGGTAGGAAGATCCTGTCTATTTCCTTAAATAAAGTTTTTTTATCGTACAGGAAATGTAATGTTCAAAAACGTATTGCTTTTTGTTTTTAAAATTAAAAAATATTTCATACTTTGACTGCTTTATTTACAATATTGCATTATCCCATATATGTCTAAATCACATTTGTTTAATAATAATTTACATGATAATATTAAATTCTGTAAAATAAACTAGATAAATCATGACACATAATCATAAAATCATGACGCAACATATTTTGCATGAAAAAATACATTCAATGTAGAGAGAAGTAAAAAATCATGAAACTATTAAAATCATAAACCTGTACACAATTTTACTAATTAATATATGAATGAACAAATTAACACTTTGAAGCTTGTCATTCGAATGTTTTTCAAGTAAAAAGTAAAAATATTAAAAGTCTCAATTTTCTAGAAATGCTTAAAACGCGCTGCTATTATATATTTAAAAATATATTTAAAAACAAGGATTACTAAACTGTTTTAAGAAGAAAAATTAATTAAATTTTTTTTCAAAACCACATCTTGAAGATGGCGCTAAGAATTAAAGTATATAAAATCTAATTTTCAACGTATGATTGATATTTGTGGTAACAAAACATCTATCACACACTTCATTTTTAAAATAATTTTTATTAGAATATTCTATATGTCTCGTTTAGAGTATTTTTTTAATTATTATAAACTTTGCTGACATTCTAAACCTCGAACTTAAAAATAGTGCTGTTATTAAATAAAAGAGCATATTAAATAATAAATATAAGGGTAAGGAACATTAATAAAAGAAAAGCTGATATAAGATAATCCATCCTTATCTCTTTGATAATTTATTAATATGTAATGTTTCATTTCTCAAAAAGTTGCAATTATATATTTTAGGATTTGGGTGTATAAATTGCCCAATTTAGTATATCTTGTTATTATTGTAATGAGTGTGAGTACATATCACAGACATTGAAGCACAAAGCAAATAGAATTTTTCTCCTCTGAATATTAATCTATAGTCAATGAAATATGAAATTCAATGAAATATGAGTCAATTGATACTGATTCAGGATACTAAGTAAAATAAGTATCCTTTATCAAGAAGAAAAAACTTTTTAAATTTAAAAAGATTTTCAAATTTCAAGAAAACAGAACACCTAAGAGCATACATCTGTTTATGTTATCCGTCTGTTATACATGTCTGGTCTGGACTTTTAAAGAAAAACATCTAAACAAGACATACATCTTACAGGTGCATTGCTTTCTAAAGTATCTGATTTTCATTGTACTGATTTTAGATATATTTGGGAATAAAAACGTCAACGAAAAATAACAAAATAAACAAAAATTGAAATTTTAAGGAAAAGTTTTCTAGGCGAGTTAAAGTAGAGAGTAAAATAAGTAACTCTTTTTTTGCGTAGAAACCTTGTTTGTCATTGCAGATTATGTTGAAATGATTCAATAGAACAACGTATTCAATTAAAAAAAAATAACCATTATTTTTAATAACCTTTTCAGCTCAATAGTTTACCATTATATTTTTTAACGATTTAAACATTTAATTTAATTTTTAAATTTATCTAATATGCGGTTTCAGCCATATATGAGTCATATTAAATTTCTCAATGGACACTATTCCCTAATTTATTGCGTAAATTTTTTTTCTACTTTAAAATATAAACGCGTGAATGTTTCAAATGTAAGGAAATAAATGTGCTTAAACACAAAGCTGTCAGAATAAATTATTATTTTTGAACTTTAATACTTAAGAGCTCTGTGTATGAAGTTAAAGCACTATTATTCAAGGAAGTTTTCTTTTTTTAATAACTTTACTTGACAATAGAATATTGAAATAGAAGTGATAGAAGATTATAAAGTAGTATTTGTGTATCATACTTACTATATTTTAATTTGAAAAATGAATTTCTTAGCTTACTAAACGTTTTCTTTTATTTGTTTCCTTTAAAAATGAAAATATATCTATATTTTAGGAAGTATGAAAGAAATATTTTTTTATGTCTCAAGCTGTCATCTTAACACTTTTCCCACTAACTGTTTTGCAGAATCTTCTACCTACTACTATGTATTTTATTTTTTGACAAAAAAGTACAAATAGATGATCTTTGAAAACCCATGAAAAATATTCAGAGTTAGTTGTCAGGGTTGATAATGTAAACCTTACAAAAGGTCAAAAAAATTAGCAGGTATCTATAAATGATCCGGTGAATTTCTCAAATACAAAATTAATTTCAGCAAAAACGGTGCAGGAAAGGAAATCATTTGGAAAAAAAATGTCTCTCATACAGATGTGTATTTTAATTTTTTTTCTGAAATGAGGGCAAATGTCAAATTTTGTTACTTTTAGAGTTCTATTACACTGAGAAAAAATTTTGGTAAAATTACCGTACTGTGTAGTCATGATATTTTTGATAAAACTAATAATAAAAACACAATTTTGGTAGTTAAAACCGAATTACACGGTATTTAGCCAGGCAAATTTTTCATTCATATAGTAACTCATAAGGAAAAGTCTGGTTTTCAAAACTATAGTTCTTATTACCCCAAATTTAGTTACAAATACAAAACTGAAAAGCATATTCAACCGAATATAATGTTTTTATCAATTTATCAAATTTTAAAATTATCAATTTCAATCACATATTATTAAACCAACTTTTCTTTTAATTTTATGAAAATTATTACCAAAGTGTTTTGGTGAGAAATTTATGAGCTTTTCGGTGTTTCAATAGAGGAAAGAAACACGGTAAATTTTATCATGTGCTGTTAGTTTTCACCATGCGTTTTTTACAGTGTATTATGTTGCATCATATAGCGAGTAAAGATATATGTTATATCACATTGCTTTATATCAAATCCTTTATTATTTAAATTCTAAACTATTTAACAAAAATTACTATATTAATTTATTTATATCCATTGCAAAAATTTACTATTCTCTTCTTTGACTCCTTCAAAGTAATCAAATATTTTAACTTGAATTTATTCAAGTAGATATTAATATTTCAAAGAAATCATTCCTTTTATAAATAACACTAGGGGACAATTTCGTTTGCTCCATTTATGTAACTTCCTTGATCTTCCAACAACTTGTAATTCCTAATTCAACTGCCGAGATTCCAAATCTGAAATTTGATTTGTTCCCAGAGTTACACATTTTTTTTCATCTTCAAAATGGTATCTTTAGTTTTGTATAAGTATAAAAACATATGAAGGACGTACTGGTTTATACATATCATATTTCTCTGTTCCTTTAAGGAAACCTAACAAATATTTTAAAAAAACATATGATTTTAGCATATCGTATCATAAACTGAAAGCTAATATCGCTTTTTCCAACTCCGCCCAACGTAACAGTGAAGTGAGAACGCTTAGTAGCAATTCAAGTGAAAATTAAAATGAATTAGTTCGGAGTATATTATGGATAAACAGAATAAAAGCTGCCGCGTGTTGGGAGAATCCGATAGCACATTTAAAATCAGCGGTGAAAGAGTAAGTAAGAACTGTTAAAATATTTCATTGAACAGAAAACAAATAAAACCATCTACCATCGCAGAATCATTTTAATGTGAAATAAGAGAGTAGAAGTAGTTAAAGACCATAAAAACATCTTGTTCTGCAAAAATCTTGAACTCTCCCAGAATTTCAATCTCTTACAAAATTGTACTGAATGTTTTTTTCTGTTAACCATTTTTTCTCATGGGATGATTCACTAAAATGAATTTTTTTATGCAGAAGAGTCAGAAGTACAAAGTTTTAAAAATAGCCAAAACCATTTCATTAAATTCAACCAATTGTTTCAATTAAATCACTATCATCCAAGGGATCGATTATAAAACGTATAGGTACCAGCTTATTCATACAATATTTTTATGTACTTAATCATATACAACAATATTATTATATATACTTAAAGTGGTATGAAAATATAAGCACCCTGCTTATTTCTTTAATTTAAAATTTTAATTAAAAAGATTTTATACACTACTGAATATAAATAAACTAAAAATATGCATAAAATTATGTTAGTCTTACGATGATTCATTTTAACTCGTACAAACTAAAAATATATACCACAAATGACTGTAGTAATGTTGAAACTTTACTACTATTAAAAAAATCATCCTCAAATTGATTAAAAGTTAGCAGGCATGAATTTCAAAAATTATGATAAAGTGTTGAGACATTAAAATTTGTGAAATTCCAAAATCTATTTTACAATTTTTGCAGATAATGCATTTTTTCGCTGATTTGAATGCAAATATATTTAATGCGTTCCAACTTCATATTTAAATAGCACGTTACTTTCCACAGAATATCATTTCAAATCACAAATATCATTTAAAGCATTTTGTGAGTAATGATTTTCTTATCCCTCATAAATTAAAAATCAATCTGAAAATTAAATATGAATAAATATGAAATAGTCCCTATAGTTTGAATATGTATTTAAGAGTATTTCCTTTATAAAAAAATATTCCTGTCCTATTTCTGGCATAATAGCTCAATTATTTTTTTCTTTATGCTTCTTAAAGATAGGATAAATTTTTTATTATTTATTGTTAGTTGTCACATAATTTATTATCATTTAACACTAGAAGCGCCCTAGGGATCATTTTGATTGTTTTTTGCTATTCCCTTTATTATTTTTGACGAAACACGTGAGCTTCGAAGCTCATAATTTTTTACGTTTCCTAAATTGTTTCTAAGTATACTACATCGAAATTTAATGCTTTTCCGTTGATTAATAAGGTAAATAATCATTTGCCTGAACAAAAAAAGTCAAAAGGGGTCATTGTGCCCCCATAAGAAAAACGTTCATTTCTGAAGTTTTAAGTCTTTTTTTTTCCTTTTGTGGAACTGCAAACTTTATGAAGATTAATTGCAGAACAGAAATAATGATCAGCCGTGTTAAAGAATATGAGGCGTAACAGTTTTGGGGAACTTATATTGCATCTTAGATTCGATTACGACAATAGCTTACTTTACTAAGGTACTTTCCTATTGAATTATAAGTTCGTTATTGTGTCTAAAAGAAACCATAAACACGCTGATTATAAGCAGTCGCATTTTTTATAATGCTGGACATGATAATAATGAAACAGTTATTGTCAGAGTTGGTGAACAGTTATTCTCAGAGTTGGTGAACAGTTATTGTCAGAGTTGGGGAACAGTTATTGTCAGAGTTGGGGAGCAGCTATTGTCTAGTAAATAATAATGAATATTTATTGTATTTATTGTAAGTTCAAGCCACATAACTTTAATTTCAACTGATATAAAGATCAAAATATATTTTTTCGAATGTCAATTTCTATTTGTGTAAGTTGAAAAATGGACAAAAAGTAGCGACCAGGAAAAAGCAAAAATACTCTAATTTGGAACCACATTTAAACTTCAAGAGCAGCGAAATTATTGCTTTTGCTTCAGTAAAACTTATACAAGTATTTTTTCGTAAAAAAAAAACATTACATTACAGGATACTACAATTGAAAAAAGGAAACTTTCCTCCAAATTTCCTTTTTTTTTTCGTTGTCGTAACATGCAAAAGAAAAAAAAATACCATAATTCTGAATAGTATTCATGTGAACGTGCTTGAGAACGATGACACATAGTAAAAAACAAGCACTTTCACATTACAACAATAGTAAGGATTTTGACGTAACAGACAGGATGCTACGAAATTATTCCACAAGTGGTGAAACTTACAGATACTTTGCATTAATTTACAAAGTTTGTGATATTGCTGCTCTCAATGCTTTAATCCTTTGTCACCCCAATAACTGATTACGAATTCATTCCAGTGTATGTTGAAGAACTGCAAAATAGTACATTAGGCATCAGATAGTCCCTAACTGACAAAATCCAGTCCCTAAAATCTAAGAAACATGTCTTTTAGCATCGCAAGGCACATAATAAAGCGAACCCTAGATATGAAAAATACTAGAAAACAGTTTGTTGATGTTTTGGTTGTCGCTTTCCTATCACGCCGATATGCTGTACACGATTATACTAATAGTGATGGAGCATAGCATTTTAAAACACGTTGTGTACTAATGTGCATTTTTTATTTTCATGTCTTTTTTTTCATTTTCGTATTATTTATATTCTTGCGAAATAATAATCTGTAATACAATATTACATTATAATTTAATATTGTCATTGCATAAATAAAAAAAAATATCATAATTTCAAACCTCTAAAAACTTTTACATGTTGTATTTTCAGCAATATTCCTCATTTAAAAAATGATTTACTTTGAAATAACATCAATTTCTTATAAGGGTCAAGTTGTCCCCAAAAGGATGTTTTAGGTAGTCCAAAATCCGGCTGTTCCTGTGTAAATTACGTCCTTGAGCAAGTGAATACTTAATGTTTAAATGAAGAAGTTTCTGAAGTTAGATTAGAGAACTAAGGAATACTATACCTTTAATATAATTATTTTTCATGAATATCTTCAGCCCGTCAGTCCCATACATCACACAAATGTAAATAAAAAATACATATATACATCATATGTTAAATATAAAACCATGTTATAAAATATCAGAAATAGTTTAATAATGAAATCTCAGAGATATTTGATGGTCAACCAAAATTAAAATATTTCCAGATTACGTATAACAATAATTCTAAGGATCATATAATATTTCATGTGAAAATTTGTAAATCATTTTAACTTAATGGCGGTGTTTTTATTTGAAGGGAATAATTTTAAAGTATATTTATAAAATGAATGAAACTGTTCACGCCGATGCATACATAATAGAAATTTTTCGTGTTTCATAAAATTTTTCTGATGCAATTTCGCTTGAATTCTTCGCGAATTCGGAAAAAGAAACGAGATCAAATTAAAATGGATAGAAAACTTCTGATGAAAATTGTCAAAAACACTTCTTTGAACATATGAATATTTCTACAGTACGTGCAAAATTTAATCTTGAAGAAATCAATCTAAAGAAAGGTAATACCAGTATCTCGAGTCTTCCAGTTTCTACCTGAAGTTTTACTTTAATATTTAATTTTACAACGACAGTTTTTCTTTTTCAGGAATACTTTTTTCTAATGTAAGTCTGGAGACAAAAATCCGCAATAACGAAATAGTTTCTGGAGATCGTATGTCTGCAGAAAAAAAAATGTTTAGAAATCCTTTGTTTACATAAATTATTTTGTTTATTCTTACGATTTTGTCTCGTTTTTTACGTATTTTTTGGAATTGCTTTCAATTATCTACTAATTTGGATTTCTGAATTTGAAAATTATTCAAGAAATAGTATAAAAATATATCTTTGAAAAAATATAGTATTTTCAAAAAATATATAATATTTCGCACGAAAATGTAATTTTTTCGTGAAAGATGTACACTGAAATATTTAATACAAAAGGCAAAAACTTCAGTGAATATTCTATTACAACACTGCAGAAACTTCCTGATCAAACTACGGTAAAAATTACTGGCACCCTGATTGTAGCATTTGTGAAGTCCATTTTACTGTTAAGTCCGCTTTCACCATGAAATTTTATACTGTAATTTTTACAGTACTATTCATTTAATCACAGTAATTAAATGATTTTACAGTAAATATTATCGTACATCAGATACATATATATGTAACATTTTACGGTAAAAAAAGATTTTACAGTAAGAAGAACTGTCACCCTGAGTGTTATACTTTTTACCGAAATTTGAGCCTGAAAATTTGTAAACTAGAAAAAATTTATAAAATGAATTTATTAATTTGAAGATCATGGATTAAACATGGCATAATTTCAATATTATTCAATAAATTAATGAAAAGTATAACAAATACGCATTTTAATAGATTTATACAGTGCGAAAACGAAACATATTTACTAATAAATGCGATAGGTACTTTAACATTAAATTCATTATATATATTTTTGATAATGCCGACAATTTGAAGATATGATTCGTCTCGCTCTGAAATGTCTTTCAAATACACACATACAGTCAGCGCAATTAATTACTATAAAACATTCAGATTCTAATCTGGAAAATAAATTATTTTTTTCAACCATAATCAATTTCGCTTTGCGTATTGCAGGTATTAAAATTTCAAGTTATAGATTGAACTAAATTATCTTAAACTGATGTAAAAATGTGCATACCTTAAAATTAAAAAAAATTTCGATAATTTTTATGAAAAATAATAAATAATAACTAATAGTAATTAATTTCTTATCTTTACTGCGTGGAATTGATGAATAAAGGAATTTTATAACTGTGCTCAAAAAGTTTTCAATTCACATTAAATGTTCCTGACGTAAGGCAGTACAAAGCAAAACAAGGCAAAAGGCAAGATTTACATTAATGGTCCGAAATTTCAACCGCTTTCTTTACTATCGAGTTCTTTACTATTTACTTTCTTTACTATTTATTCACTATCTCTCTATTGGGACCTTGTTTCCCACATTTTTGCTATCCCGCATATTTTGAGAGAGAGAAATCATAATCCGCTGAAACAAGGGTATGTTAATTCCAAGAAAGCACGTTTTTGTGTCTGATTTCGTAACTTAAAATATCATCTGCATTTAATAATTAGCATATATATGGAGTCATCCTCCTCTAACAATAAGATTGTATCCTAATATCTCATTAGGAATCCTAGGATTGTATCCTAGTATCTCATCTACTTAGAAAGTTATTCAGGGAGATACATTTATTTTTTTGAGCACAGTATTTACATCTTAGGAAAGAAATTTAACTCCTTAAGAACAAAACAATTACAATAACTTCAAAAATTAAGCAGAATTATAATTGTATTTCAATTGTAAAATAAATTACATCGCCCAGAATTTGCTCAAAATGATAGATTTCCTGTAAATACTTATAATGCGAAATGGCTAATACTTTTAAAATCAAACGGTAAAATGGATTTTACGGATGATGTACCGTAATTTGACTCTAAATATTTTACAGATCTTATTACTTAATATTACAGATCTGGTTTTAATACTTATAGAACAGATGTAGAAATAATTTCAGACAACACATTTTGTCTCAAATTCTTTCAATTAAGATGTCTCTTTACTGTAGTAATAGAAAGAAACTGGATTAAAATATTAATTTTTCTTTTCTAGTATTAGAGTCAATCTTTTATATACCGAATTTGTATTACAAGAAGTTGATTAAACAGGCTATAAAACTAATTTAAAAATATAATGAATTTATTACGAAAAATACTTCTACACAACTTGTTTTTTCATGACTTTTTACATGATATTTTATTCCATTTTACCTTTAATTGAATAAAAAATACACTTGTATTGGGCTATGTTAAAAATAATCAATTCATGAAACAGAAAATTCTACAATTCCAATAAAACATGAGGCTAGAAGCAGAACAGAAAATAAATATTTAAGCTGACTGATTAAACAAGACTACTTTCATCTAAATTCGAGAAAGATTTGGAGTTCTTAATGAAACAGGATGAATATAGCCCAAAGCTATGGAAATAAATTCAATGGAACATTTTAACCTCGTTTTTATTGGATACTGATTTAATTAACTTTATCAAATTTTAAAAACTGAGACGAGAATATCTTGAATAAAATTAAATGCTTGTTTGCCAAGATGTGATTAACAAAGTAATTCTAATAACCTTAATCAAGTTTTTTTGTCTATTTTTTTATTCATAAGTAAAAAGCTAACTGCAATTTAAGCTTTATAAGACGTGTTGAACTAGATATTGATATGTTTTATCATAATATGACAAAACGAACTTTTTAATAATTTATAAAATTACAGTTATAATTAAAGCAGTATTTTTTCAAAATGAAAAGAAGTGTTATCAAAACTACCAGAATATAGTAAAATTTACAGTCTTTTTGTCTCTACAGGAACATCAAATGAGCTTGAGTATTTCTACGAAGGCTTTTTGTCAACGATTTTGATGAAATTAGAAATAAAATATGGTTTTAGAACATGCGGTAATTTTATCTTGATAACTTAGAGCATCGCATAAAATTCATTTATTTGATTAAATATACTTTTAATTTCTGTATTTTCTTACTAATGGAGTGATAATAAAGACTACCAGAATTCTCAATAAGCCGTTACCATATGAACGGAAAAATTACCACATGAATGGTTTAAATATCATATATCTTGGTTTTATTAACCAAGATGTCTTTACCTTATAGTGTGGTAATTTACCAGAATTTTGTTTCTCCATGTGAAATTGAAAAAATTTGGTTCTAATTGAATTTGGTTACAATTGAAAAGAATATGATACTTTTTCTATAATTTATTTTTTTCAATAAAATTCTGCTTAAAAAAAATTATGAATATTACTATAACAATTAGTAACCCATATATTCCATTGCGTAACCTTTCGAATAATTTTAGCTAATTGTTATGAATAAAAATTATTTATTGCTTTTTCATTAGGAATTAAATTTCACAATAGTTATTCTGCTCTTTTAATGAGATTGATATTTTCAATTGCATACATCAAGTGCGTAGATGAATGACAAAAACTTTTCTGAAGGCAAAAGTTAGAAAATCATTTATATCTATTTCTTATCCTAACTCTAATACAAGTGACAATTATAATCCTCAAAAAAAATGAAAGGAAAAAAATCTTTGTATTATAAAAAAATAGAAAAAAGGAAACCTTATTTTCTTTTCCTTAAGAGAGGATCTGGTTAACCACAAACTGTAATTGAATCTATCGTTATTACTTTATTCTCCCTAGCTGTTTTTCTTCAGAAGATTTCTTTTATATGTCAGTATATTTTTCTCTAAGTAATATCGCTTTTTTTAAACATTTTTTACGGAACTAATATACGATAGAACATTGCGTAACACTATAGTAATCTAATCTATTTCTTAGATTTTCTGGAAAATATTATTCTGCGCTGAGAAAAGAATTACTGTCAAAATTACCAGAATATCGTAAAATTTACCGTATTTCTGGCTCTGTGGGAAAGCTATAAAACATGGTAATTTTACCGTAGTGCTTTGGTAATTATTTTCGAAAAATTAACAATAAAAATTTGCTTTTAATCTGTGTTAAAATTTGGCATGATATCTTTATCATGATATCTTTGACCATGGCATATAAAACATTTATTCGATTAAATTTACTTTAAGTCTCGTATTTTTACTAACTGTGTGGCATTATAATTTTGAAAACCAGAATTTTCAATAAAGCGTTACCATATAAACGCAAGATCATAAAATTAATGGTTTTAATACCGTATATTTCGGTTTTACTAACCAAAAGTATATTTTTTACCAGAAATGTTCTTACCATACAGTACTGTAAATTTACGGGATAATTCTTTTCTCAGTGTACCAGTCAGTTTCAAAAACAGAAATTTCCCTAACTATATAATTACTTAAAACAATTAAGTAGTGGAATCAGAAAACAAATCAATAGACATTATAAATGTAGACATTGAAATGTAGAACTTTTATTTGAACCAAGATGAAAGTTTTCACATAAGGCGATAGCATTGTAGGATAATAGAGGATAAGAATTGTAGGATAATAAAGCATAAGCATTGTAGGATAATAGAGGATAAAAGCAATAGAGGATTTTTCAAAACAAAATAATTTTTATAATATTTTTATAATATTTTTATTATAATATTATTTACCCTCAAAAATTATATTTGGGAACTTTTGTAACTAATACTAGTACTTTCAATTTTGTGCTCAGATATTTCAACTTCAATCCTTTAACATCTTTTAAATTATATGAATTTGGTAATATTGTGTTGAAGTATATTTATGAGGAATCAGATAGATCTATTTTTAAGTCATCAATAACAATTTACAAAAGAACATTTTATACATACTCAAATAATACAAACCATTGCTAAAATGAAGCTTGCACAAAAAGTAAACATTTTCGATAAGCAAATTCATTTCAAAACATCGCATAAATGTGTTGTTTTTTAAATGAAAATATAAATTCTAGGAAATTTCACTATTACAATCAACTCTTTGAGGAGAAATATTGAACCAAAACTTCAGTTCAGAGGAGAAATAAGAATTTTAACTCAGAATTTTATCATAAGCAAGACCAAAATAATGTGATCTACTTTATATTGAGTTGTTCGCAAAGTAATTTCGCTTCTTTCCAGCAAAGGATTTAATTATATTTCTTCACAACCAACCTCCCTCTAAAGTCGCATAATCATTATATATGTTGACAGATGATTTTTTTTACCGTTCTTCGCCAAGATAGATGCCGGAGGTGTTGCTCATTTTGCGTTGACTCGTTAGCACCTTGTGACCAAAGTCAAGGAGGAAGCACACTGCCACGGATACCCATTTATAGGGTGGGCCACATTCACACATCCCACACAGAGAGAAACATCCATGCAAATCCGCAACCATTGGTTTCGCAGTCGGGACAGTTAACCAGTAGTCTACCTGGCCCACGTGACAACTGATATAACAATACTTTCTTGTGAAAAAGTTCGAATGCTTCATCGCTGAAGTTTTTCCTATTCTACGGAGAAGTTTTGTGCACTTTCCAATACGGAAAGTAAAAAGCGAAATTTGGGGCAAATTATATTTTTCTAGCATCAAAAGGTAAAATTGCTGCTTAAGAAGAAAATGTGTATGAAGATTGCATTNTGTGTTGAAGTATATTTATGAGGGATCAGATAGTTTTATTTTTAAGTCATCAATAACAATTTACAAAGGAACATTTTATACATACTCAAATAATACAAACCATTGCTAAAATGAAGCTTGCACCAAAAGTAAATATTTTCGATAAGCAAATTCATTTCAAAACATCGCATAAATGTTTTGTTTTTCAAATAAAAATATAAACTCTAGGAAATTTTACAATTACAATCAACTCTTTGAGGAGAAATATTGAACCAAAACTTCAGTTCAGAGGAGAAATAAGAATTTTAACTCAGAATTTTATCATAAGCAAGACCAAAATAATGTGATCTACTTTATATTTAGTTGTTCGCAAAGTAATTTCGCTTCTTTCCAACAAAGGATTTAATTATATTTCTTCACAGCCAACCTTCCCTTAAAGTCGCATAATTATTATATATGTTGACAGCTGATTTTTTTTACCGTTATTCGCCAAGATAGATGCCGGAGGTGTTGCTCATTTTGCGTTGACTCGTTAGCAACTTGTGACCAAAGCCAAGGAGGAAGCACACTGCCACTGATACCCATTTATAGGGTGGGCCACATTCCCACATCCCACACAGAGAGAAACATCCAAGCAAATCCGCAACCATTGGTTTCGCAGTCGGGGCAGTTAACCACTCGTCTACTTGGACCACTTAACAACTGATATAACAATACTTTCCTGTGAAAAAGTTCGAATGCTTCATCGCTGAAGTTTTTCCTATTCTACGGAGAAGTTTTGTGCACTTTCCAACGCGGAAAGTAAAAAGCGAAATTTGGGGCAAATTATATTTTTCAAGCATCAAAAAGTAAAATTGCTGTTTAAGAAGAAAATGTGTATGAAGATTGCATTTACTATATGCCAGTGCTAAAAGTGGTTAGCAAAATTCGATTAATGTTCACGAAGGCCAATTTAGGCTGATGAGGACACAATAATGACAATAATTAAAGCAAACTGGTGAAAAACAACTTCTGGAATCACCAGACAATATACTTATCGAATCCGATCATTCATGATCAATAGAGAAACTTAAGGTTTAATCTCAAAGCTCGACGCAAGAGTTCCTCGTGTCCTTACCGAAAGAAATTTCTGCCATCGCATTGACGGGATTCACTTTTCAAACGTCAAAAATTTATATATTTGAGAAGAGCATCTTCACTAGGAACAAGAACAGAGTTCTCCACATTAATTTTCCGGTAATTAAAAAAAACATTAGATAGAAAAACTACACTTAAAATAAAAGGTTTAATATTTTCCCGGATTAGTTTCTTCGCCAGCAAAGAATAAAAATTTTATGAGCGTGGAATCATATTTCTGTCAGAAAAATGGCAGAAAGTATTAGACAAAAATAAGCAATAAATGATTCAATAAAATCTTTATTCTGTATAAGAAAATCCTTTTAATTTTAATATAAAAAAATTACTTTCCAAAAAAAACAATATTCATATTATAAGATAATTGGAAAGACAAAAATTGGAAAGACGTCAAAATATATTTTAAACAATGTGAAGTTTGTTATAATAGGACCATTAATTTATTAACTATAAGAAATATATCTTGGAGAGAGAAGACGTAACAGATTTATTATAAAAAGTCACGATTACCTATTTACTCATTTTCCAGCTCATAATTCATAGAATGATAGATATTGTTATGATATATCCCTTTCTTTACTTAATTTTACCACTATTGATCTACTATCCATAATTGCCCTTATCTATTTCTGCACTTTACTTCATAACAGTCTAAATTCTTTCCATCTATTTTTTTTCTTCCTCTCCTTCAAAAAATTATAACCAGGCTTAATGAATACTAACTAAAGTATATTTTTTAACTAGTTAGTAATGCTAACAAATTTCCGAAATTTTTAAAAACAGTATTAAAAACGTTCATGTAATAAACAAATTGTAAGATATAGAAAGAAAAATCCATTAGGAATACAAAAGAAAAAAAGAATTTACACGCATTTCAATAAACCAAAATTTAACCCTTTAACGCATAATTGTTATTTAACATATTTTTTATACTCTTTTTTATTATTTCGTATTAGTTTAGGTCAAAATAAGTGAAAGATATTACATTTAGCATTTTAATAATTTATGGTTAGAAAATACAGCCAGAAATACCAATGTCTTTTTGTGGCTTAAAGGTATCTTCCAAAGACGGTATATTTCAAAATTATCTTCCACTTCCAAAAAATATAATTTTTTTTAATTTGTACTTATTTGAAGTTATTTTGATCTAAGAGAAACAGATATTCATCGCTGAAATTTCCTTAATTTGCAAAATCAAATTTTGATGAATATTTGAAGATAAGTCAGGAAAAAATTTAATTTTTTTTTCGGATATTATATTTTAGTACAAGCGTATTTGCGATAATCTAACAGATTTTTCAGTAACTATTAGACTCATTTTTAATTAAAGTGCCAGAAGAAATACATTAAAGGTGCATAAAAATACATACACTGGTGACCCATCTGTGTCAAAGGATTAATAAATGTAGGGGAGTGTCGGGTTCCCCCGCCCAGTGGGTACCTCCACGTACTGTCAATTTCATATGTATAGAATATTTTTTCAAGTCAATGGGCCATCGGACATTCATTGTTACATTAAAAAAAAAGATTATTTTCAAAGTTTCAAGTATTTATGATAAAATATCTGTGATATACTCAAGTATTTGATGTACTCAAGTATTTGTGATAGAAATGATAAATGAGGTTTATCTATTGTCAATACATTGGTCATTTTTATTTACACCTGAAAAAAACAGTCAAAAAACGTAATTTTTGTAACTGGGCTGGGCTACCCGACACATTTTGAAAAGAGCTGAAAAACGTGTTTTTATGAATTTCTATTTTTTTAAAGTTAAACTATTCTTTTTTGGTTTATTCTTTTTGCATTATTTAATTAGATGATAAAACAATAGAAACATACAAAAATATTAATTATTACTCAATATTATACAGAAATATAAGCAATACTCCTTAAGTGGGCGGGGCTATCCCACTCTCCCCTATATCACATAAAGTAATATATTTCTATCAAAGTTAATGCAACCCATATTATTTGGATTTTAATTAAAAAAATATTTTTATTATTATGCTTGAATTTTTAACTCTTAAGAATAAGCTAGAAATATTGATTGAAAGGATTGATTTGTAAAACTTTGTTGGACGAAGATTTTATGTTAAAAGATGGAGAAATAATCTTAACCCAAAGGTTTTATTGTTCCGAACCATAAGACATAATCTATTTTATTCCTTTATCATAAAAAAATATGATTTTATTTGACAGCAATGTGGGATTTCTGAAAACCAATTCTTCTTTTTTTGTAGAAATTTGACATTGACGATCAAATAGTTTATGTCCACATGCTTTCAGAACTTTTTCCTTTTTCTTCATTTCTCAAAGACATATATGCTCTAAGCCCTTGTCAAAAAACAGTAGAAAAGTTTTATGTGAAAGTAAAGGCTGCTTTGTTTAGCATATAAAACATAAAAAGAAAGCATAGTAATAACACAAACTAAATTATCCCAACAAGTAAATGCTTGTACAACATTCAAGTATTATTTTAAAAATGTGACAAATTCCTTATACCATCTCCCTAAAATATATTATATGAGTTTAATAACAGCAGTGTCAGAAAAGAAATAATTATATTGAAATTGCTTGCATTAATGCGTTAAATTATGTAATTTAAGAAGTAAGCTATGAATTTCAATTTGTCAAGTTCTTAGATTACATATAGATACAGTTTTACATGAAGTGAAAGTTATATTTTAGCATTTTATACGAGGAAGAATATCTATAGATAACAAGAACAACAAGTATCCTAAAAAGTAAATAGTTTTGATATATTTGTCTTATTAATTTTAAAAATGTGTTTCAATTTTTTTTTTTAATTACCGTAAGTTATATTTTGGAGTCAGTCAACAGTATTGTTACAATAAAGAAAGTTTATTTTAAATTAGCATGTAGTAAATGCTATAATTATTAATTTACGTTTATTACGTTAATTTCTACCTATCAAATCTTTGAATTAAAAAACGTTTTATTGAATTTTGTCGAAAAATTAAAATAAAAATACTAATTAAAATAAAAATAGCTGCTGAACCTGATATTCTTTCGATAATTTATGTTAATTCTAAACTATAAATTTAAAGTAAACTTAATATTGTAGAACATTTCTTTGTTTGGCTTTTTAACAGATTTTAAATGATATTTGATTAAAAAACTGCAATCGTATCAATAATATACAGTTTGGAGATATCAGTTAATTTAATTTAAGCACTCAAAAACAGACACCCATTTTCAAGACTTTCCAAACGTGTATTAGTGCATTTCAGGAGTGAATGAAGTTTTTAATCAACTTATATATTGCCTCTTTAGTTTCTTGGAATGATGTATTTGCAGTACTTTTTTATGTTAAACTGCCCATTTTCAAGATTAATCAAATAGTATCTTAACTCTTTAGTTTTTTGGATAATTTATTTAATATTTAAGGTCTTAGATAATTTCGTATTACTGATTTCAAATCTGCATTCGGGTTTTCTCTCCAAGATACAGTTTTTTTTAAAGTGGCATTTTTAGTCTATTTTTGTCGAAATGTAAAAGTTTCAAAACTTTATATAGAACAGGGGGTCACATAAATGCTGTGACAAGCTTCTGGGGAAATTGGGGCATATCATCAGGGTTAAAATTGCATAGGAATCCATAAAAGAAAATGTCATCATACGCCACTAAGAGCGCTTAACTATTACAAACTGTTCCTTTGGTTGCATTTTGAAACTTCATTAATTCTATGATCCTTCATTATAATCTATAATTTTTTTCTCACTAATAATTCTTTTTCATTGTCTCAAATTTATATACAGTTTCAAACTTATATGTTATAATGAAAAAAAAATACAGTATTAACATTCTTCAGAAAATTTAAATTTTTCCTTTCTATTTCTACATATAATTTTTTTATTTGCATTAAAACTATTTAAAATCAGTTTTAAAGTTAAAAGTCATTTTTCAAATGTAAAAATTTATGTGAGAAATTAAAGTTTGGAAAACTTTATTAAAAAGCATGAAAAGTTTAATTGTTTAAGTATAATATGCTAGATATAACGAAATGTAAATTATAAACCTTTAAAAGTTTTCAAATTGTTTTTGAAAACAAACGTCTTTTAAGAAGATTTTTTAAAAAACTTGTTTCCTAATTCAAAACAACAACTCAAAAACGATCGAAAACTTTTTTTTTTCATTTTAAAATGTTTAATATAAATATTTGTTTTATGAAACCGTTCGATATTAACACTTAATACTAATATCTCTAATCAATTGCTTTAGTACAAATTATTTTTAAACAAATATATATATTATATACAAATTTCTTGCATTTCTCATTAAATATATCTAATGCTTTAATTTGTTTTATCTATCTCCGAAGAAAATTAAAAGAAAAGTACCCGAAAAACTTTACATATCCATATGGTTCATTTTATTTCAATATTTATAATTTTATTGCATGTTCAATTTAAAACAATGCTTGCCTTACAAAGTCAGAGAAAGGCATAATGAAAACAAAATTGGATGTTCCCGAAGAATAAATCAATTTTCCATAGCTAAAACCAATACATTAAGATTTCAAGATTAAAATATTGAAGGGTGTTTTAAAAAAAATAAACTTCAAAAAAACTTATAAACTTACAGACTTGTTTCGAAATATTTTTATCACGATGTATCTCAAACAAAAATGCTTATAATTCGCAATTATTTTCTATTGTCAACGCTTAATTAGAAAATCCAATTTCATAATACAAATTCTTTCCCAAAAGTAAATCTCTAAAATACATTGTTTCAAATAATTTAATTTTGATTCCAATCGATAAAATATTCCCTTTTGTTTGTTATAAATTATAATTTAACACTATTAATTTTGTTACAGTAAATAAAGAATTTGTTTACAAGTTTACTCTAGAATGTATACAAAAATAAGTATGCAATACTAAAAACATAATGTGTTTTAAATAAAACCTTTATTTTTTTATTATTTTTAATAAATATTTGCTTTAATTAGAACATTTGACCCTGTGGTGTTTAGGGTATTTTCATGAATATTCCATTGATAAGTATTTAATTTAAAAGAATTCGCAGCATATTTCACGTTTGCCAATCTTAGTTCCTTTGAAATTTTAACAAAGCTGAGACAATCTGCCATTTATGTTTTGTGTACAAGCTGGCTATATTAAATTGATAATATTTTAATGTTAAAATAATATTTCACAATTATCTTGAGATTTATAAAATGTCAATATAAAATGTCTTCTATGTCATTTCTTATATAACTATCCTGGAAAAGGAAATTATTTTATTGAACTTAGTTTTGTGAAATTTTTATGTAATACATTAATCAAAAAGAAATTCCACTTTAATGTAAATACTTCGTTAATGTATGTTTGTTATAGGGGAAACATAACTAATAATTTAATAAATGCAATAATATTTTAGCTGCTTTTAAGAGTTCTTCGTTAATAAAATAAAATATATTTACTTAAAATAATATTAAAAATCGAAAACTGTTTCTGCTCTTTTCTCTTTATTTGAAAGACTATTTTACATTTCAATACTATAATAAAATAAATACAAAAAGTTTGAAAGAGGCATTAAAGCGAAATTAATTATTTTCACAATTACATTAATTACCTCTTCAGAGCGAATATTTAACGCATTACTATTAATGAAGCTATTTTAAAACTTTTTTTTTCTTTGAAGCATCCAAAATAAATCTTTCTCAATTAAATGTACAGATTAATTTACGACATAATTAATTTTTTTTTATCATGAATGAAAAAGAACATCTTAACTATTTAAAAACTTAAAAGGTAAAAATGCTTGTTTTTATTAAGAATTAATTGCGGATTACTGTTTTGGAAAAGAAGACTAAATATAAAAATGCGCATTTGAATGTCATATTTTAATTATTTAACTTAATTTTAAAATATAAATTATTTAAATGTATTTTTAGATAATTGTATGCACAACAGTTATTTTAACAGATTTAAAATTGTCTTTAAGCTCTGTGTAAAGCATTTTTAAACTTTTTTGAAAATAGTTTCAAGAGTAATAGTAAAGAGAATAGTTTCAATAGTATCAAGATTTCTATTTTATTTACATTTTTAAAATTTATTTTTTAGAAGGTGACTATTAGTGAATGCGTTTTATCTATATTTAAAAAAAATTAGAGGCATTCCTTTTTAAACAATATCATATTGAACAATTTTAAATTTATGCAAATTTTATTATAGTTTATGTAATCTAAAACAATTTTTAGTTTGTGCATGTTCTGAAACTAATTTAATGGACTTGAAGGGCTATAATAAAAACATATAGTTATAAATTAGTCAGTGGTGTTTTTTAAGAGCTGTTTTTGCAAAAAAACTTGATTGTTTCTTTTTTTTCTCAATCAGTAAATGTTTGTGGCTAGCTGTTACCTAGTTAAATTTAGGGAAACACATACAGTGTTTTCAATATGTTTGGATAAAATTCAAAAGCAGAATTAGATGTATAGTTTAACTTCTGGAAAAAATAGAGTTTTTCAAAAGTGATAATCTTATTTCAAGCTTTCTAAATATTTATAGCCATATAAAAACTTATTAAAATCTTGAAAATCTACAATCAATCTTTTTTTGGTTATCTTAATTTTACATAAGTAAATCTTTTTTTTTAACATCGTAATACCAAAATTACCGCATTCCAAAATATCATATGCAAAGTAATAATGGTAAAGGGAAGAAAACTTGCCTATCAGTTTTTGTTAATGAAACATATTTTGAATGTTCTTTGTTCCTTGAAAAATATTTCAATTCATCGGAACAATTCAATTCAATACTAACACAAATATATCAGACGTCAATCCATATTTTTATAAACATTAGCATAGTCTTATTTAAAACAATAAATGAATGTTCAATTTTTTTTAGTTTGGCTCTTTAAGTGTATTTTCGTAACACTGAAATTTAAAGTAAGAAAACAAAAAACGAAGTTTAAGCACTAAGGATAAATAATTTAATATTCGCTCACATTAATAATTAAATATTTCTTAAGAGTAAATGTGAAGCTACTGATCAATAAATTAATCACAGAATTTTCTAGATAATTGATCCAACATTACATCATTAACTTTATTTAGTGCGAAGACAACAGCATTTTTATGATTATGTATCTAATAATGGTGAAAGATTAAAACTACAGCTGTCAATTACGCTATAACGAAGATCTTTTTAATCAGCAGCTATAAATATTTATTACTATATGTTAAGAGGGAAAGCTGTTTGAGTGTTCTATAACTACATGATATAAAATACCAGATAAAGTTTAAAATTTATAGATTAAAATTAATTCTTTATCTTCTTGATGGATTTGTCTTGATGATTTTAAAAATATTTTTTTAAGGTACTGAACTAAAATTAGCTTTAATTAAAGTAAGTTTTAAAGCAAATTATTTTTCCTGAAAGAAAGCTATTTAAGACCCATTTACAGTAAAATATGTTTATATATTTAGATAAAGCAATCATTTTTTTTAGTTTTTTGGAATAAATAATCTTTTTTTCACGCTTTTTACTCTTTATTGGTCTTCTAACTTTCTAAAATGAAATCCATAAATAAAATTACTACTTTATTGTTCACGCTGCAAAAATGAATACTCAATTCTCACTAAACTTTTCTCGTTTTTGACGAGCCATTTCATGATATATGCTCCCAGTGAACATTTTGTCAAATTGACGATATAGCTATCACCACTCCTTCGAGTAAATCGATTTCGTCAAAAGTTTTAATTTTATATTAGTTTACACTTTATTGTTCAATAATTTTTCATATTTTTCAGAAAAATGTGGGTTACATTTTTAATCACTTTATCGTGGGCACCGCGCATGTGAATCAACGTCACACAACAATACAAGAGGGATGGATAAAACAGAGAGATAAATTACACTCATGCCCGAGATGGGTTTAAACCTGCTCGTATGAGGCAAACTCCTTAGCCACTATACAAACCAACCGGTGTATACTGTCATTCTAGTTTCGATAGTCTAGTCTTCATTCTAGTTAACAATCCCACAATGCACTGAAATTCGGTTCTAAGTTAATGAACCATTTTCATGAATTATTTGAGAATCCACGTTTCTTCTCAAATCAAGTTTTTTGGTGACGAAGTTATTCTCAAAATTAAAGAAATACAGCTCAAGAATTTCAGAATCGTCAAGAGTGAGAATTTTTATTTTTAAGCATACATTAATAGAAAAATAGAAAGTTAATAATTAAATATATTAAAGATAATTATAGAGGGAATTTTATAATATTATTTTTCTTCAAATGCAGACATCGAGTTAGAAAGCTCAATTTTTCTTTACCTTCTAATATATTTAAAAAGCAACAAGTCTACAAAAAGAACTCGTCTTCCATTTATGCTTCATGTAATTGTCTTTTTTCTATACAAAAATAAGATAAGAATCAAAAGTGCGCGACTAACGGAAGGTTAAGGCTGCGATAATACATTATTTTTGCTATGATTAAAGGTTCAGAAACTATTCTTAAGGATTATACTTGGATTATAGTAAGGATTATAGGATTATAGTCTATAAAGTTTATTTGATATAACAAAAATCAAATTGGAAATATTTCAAAACGTAAAATTAAATGTTAAGTATCTTTATTGGTATTGTTTTACGATTCGTTTTTTAAATATTCACTTAATCCAGTTAATTTAAGTATATTTTACAGATTATATATATATACAGATTATATATATATATATAAGTAAATCTTTTTTTTTAACATCGTAATACCAAAATTACCGCATTCCAAAATATCATATGCAAAGTAATAATGGTAAAGGGAAGAAAACTTGCCTATCAGTTTTTGTTAATGAAACATATTTTGAATGTTCTTTGTTCCTTGAAAAATATTTCAATTCATCGGAACAATTCAATTCANTTTTTTTTTTAAATAAAATGTTGTTTGTTATTTTTTACTTATTATTTCCTACCCCCCTTCTTTTCATATGTCTATAATTTTTCTTTGTTTTATTCTTCATTTTGAACTTATATATATATATATATATATAACTTAAGTAATAACAATCGTAAATTTGTTAGTTGCTCGCATATTTAATTTATATGCAACTAGAAAAACACTAAATTAATTCAATTAGTGAAACTTCAGTATATTCTTCATAAATTTCTTCAAATGTTATTATTTTTTATCCTTTGTATGTGATAAAAATATAGCAATTATAAAATTAAGTTTTAAAAGCCACCATTTACTGATCGTATGCTATTTATTCACTTTTTTCAAGAAAATTGCAGTTACCACCTTCTTTCACCAGCAAATTTACTCAGCTCACGTTTGCAACAACCATAAAAATCTTGTTTTTATCCTTTCTTCTTGCTTACCTGGACACAGCGATAAAACTGAGTAAAAGAAATCTGAGAACAATTTATGCTATTGACGCCTTATAATCAACCAGGGACATTTCATACGTTTAATCAGCAATCATATCACATCATTCAAAATGATGAAAGACTTGTGTCGCAACCAGAAACAAAAGTTAATGGGAATTAAGTCAGGCGAAACTTTGGAAAGTATAAGTCTCACATTAATTAGCGAATAAAAGAAGCGGTCAGCGAATCGTTTCATTGAGCAATGCAGTTGTTCGCATATTGCTTCTCATTTTCAGTTTGCTTAATTAACTTACTTTTAGAAATGTATGCAATTTGCTGCGCTATTAATTCCCATGTGAATTCTCCTCTTTATTTCTTTGCGAAGCCTTTTTGTTTAATTTGTTTTACTTATTCTTTAAAATTTTTTATTCATGAAGGGTAAAATATTTTAAACACTTAACGACACTGACACTTCATGAACTTTTACAGATGTAATAGAAGTCTACATGTCAAACATATATGCCATAAATACCTTTATTGCATTTTTAAATACACTAATTCAATTAATCTTTTTGGAATAAATTTTTCGCATTACGTTTTTGACATCAATTACGTAAAATACCATAATACCATAATACCGTAAAATACCATAAATACCATAAGTATTTACATTACATTTTTAAATACAACAAAATTAATCTGATTAGAATAATTTTTTTGCATGATGTTTTTGACAAAGATATATCAAACATATACACCATAAATATGTACATTGCATTTTTAAACAAAGCAATCCAGTTAACCTGCAGAATCAATTTTTTGCATTGTTTGCTTGACTTGGATACATCAAACATATATAAAAGAAATATTTATATTGTATTTCTAAATACAACATTCTAGCTAATATGTTTGGAATAAATTTTTTACGTTACGAATGTGACATCGATATATCAAATATATGTACTATAAATATTAACAATACCTTTTTGAATACAATAGTCCAACTAATTTGTTTACTATATGTTTTTTGCATTACGTTTTGGCCATCGATATGTTAAACATATATTCCATAAGTGCTTACATTACATTTTTAAATACATTACATTTTTCAATTAATCTGTTTAGAATCAATTTTTCGCATGACGTTTTTGACTTGGATATGACAAATTTTTGCACCATAAATATTTACATTGCATTTTTAAATATAACTACCCAATTAACCTGTAGAATCAATTTTTTGCATCTGTGTTCGGCATGGATATGTCAAACATACATACCATAAATACTTATATTGCATTTTAAATACAAGAATAAAATTAACCTGTTCTTAAAATAAATTTTTTGCATTACGATTTCAACATTGATAATTCAGAAATATAAGTCATAAATATTTACATTGTATTTTTAAATACAACATTCCAACTAATCTGTTAAAAAAAATTTTTTTTTTCATTATCAAACATATATACCATAAATATTTACATCCCCTTTTTAAACAAAAATCCTATTTATCTGCGTAGATACAATTTGTTATAGTAGATATCTTAAAAAATAATGCGTCTCAATTAAATTGTTTATTATCAAATATTTCATTTAATTGCATAAAAGTTAGAGCAAATTACAAAACTTTGTATGAATTTTAACTTCTGCAAATAAATGGTTAAATCAAAGTTGTCTACCTTTCCTTATTTGCGATTCAATTTAGCCTTTCTAAAATTACTTAAGCGTAAAATGCTTTATTGACACAATGCTTGATGAATGGTTAAGTTAGAGAAACTCGTAAAATTTGAAAAAAAGATGATTTTCAGTGAATAATTTTAAATAACGAAGGCACAAACATTATTAGAAATGTAAAATATCATGTTCATAGATAAATGCTTCAAATCAAAAAGTTTTTAATCTTTTAATTAAGTGTGAATTATGTTATTAAGTATTTAAATTAAGAATGTGTTAAGAATGAGTTCTATAACCTGCAGATCCGATCATTAAATTAAAAGTTATTCAGGGTTGTCAGCTTTTTTGGCGCACTGCACAAATTATTTTTATAAAATTCTGACAAAGAAACCAATCATGGTACATTTTTTTATTAGTTTTAACTGTTTAATAATTGTTTTTGTAATTAATTAAACATTTTAGCTTTATATTTTTCGCACGATAAGCATTACTATTTTGACAATTTTTCTGTATTTTTGATTAAGTTGTAAATATTTTGTTACTAATCATTTAATTAATTCCAATGATGTAAAATCATTTGCTTAAAATTAAAATTTTATACACTTCCTTTTATGCTAAGTGACCAAAAAATCCTGATTATATGTTTAAAAAACTTAGCAAAAAATAAAAAATAAGCGTATCTTTCACAAAATTTTTTAATTATGTAAAAGAAAATATAATTTGGAACTAGATACAATTTAATAAACGAATTGAGTTATTAACCTTTGCTTGGTATAAAATGTTCAATACTATATTTGTTTTTTTTTATGACTTGAAAAATGCATAATGATCCTGATGTTTATCTTGTAAATAACTCAAATTAATGAAAAGAGGGCGGTAGCAATGTATGTTTAAGAAGTTTATGAATATTATCAAGAAGAGTTGATTCTATGTTTTTATGCTAAAACCTCATAAATTATAATAAATTATTTTTGGTCGATCTTGTGTATTGACAAGAGATTTTTTTTAAAGGAACTTAAAACATAAAGGTAACTTCCATTAAACTGAATTAATAGCGTTTTAATTTTAAAATTTTTAAACTAAGTATAGAAAGAATTATATGAATAATTTTCAGTTAATGATGAATAATTCCTACTTGCAAACAGATAATTTTACTTTCTCTTTCATGTTATGTTGCTTGTCTTACTATAAAAATAAGTGCATTGTTGATTTAATTATAATACGATGTTTAAACATATTGCATATTTTAACGTGCTATGTATACGTTTTAACAAATACATATTATTATTAAAATAATAAAGTCAATGTTAAAAAACTATATGTGAAGTGCGACGAGTACACAGAGAAAAAACGTTTTGGGAATATTACCATATTGTATGATAATGACATTTCTGGTAAAAAGAGCCGTAATTATGGCTAAGAAACACCTAAGTGTAAGACATTTAAACCATTCGTTTGGTAATTTCTACGTTCAAAATGGTAACGGTTTACCCGCAATGCTGGGAAATTAATGTTCATATTACCATACATTCAATTAAAAATACAAAGCAGAAAAGTAAATTTAACCGAATAAATAGCTTTTATGGTATGATCTAAGGTAATATGCCAAATTTTATCAAACATAATAAATTTATATTTTATTTCTGATTTAAGCAAAATCATTACCAAATCGCTTCGGAAAAATTACTGAACTTCTTGGTTTTCATGGTAAAGCCAGAAACATGGTAAATATTATCTATTTCTGGTAGTTTTGACCATACTTTTTTCTCCGTGTAGAATAACATTCAAGTTATAGAAACCTAAAAATATATTAAGTTTGGATTTTTCATAGTATAAGTTTTTAATACTTTTTTAAGGTTGATTTGTTGTTTAAATTTTTATGGTCGTGTAAGCTAATTTATTCCTTTTGAAACTGTAAATTTTTCGTAAATATTATAAGACTTACGAGGTAAAAAAAACATTTAATATAATATATAGCGGTAAATGCCTAAATTAACTTAAGTAAATTTCCTAATCATACCCATATTTTTTTTAACTTCCATGTTTTTGTAATATTATCTTGTCTTAACAAGTTATTATCATATTATAAATTATATAATATTGATGAGTTAACAAAATTTTCGTTTTATCTTTATAATTTGACTAAAAACATAAGCTCAAAAATTACATTTAGGTACTAATACAAAGCTGAGAATAGCATACAATTTATATAAATATTTATGAATATTAAGTAGTCAAACTTTTATTTAAATGCAAAACTTATAAAAGATGCTTGTAGTAAGTTTATAAAGAAAAATATTGGATTAATATTTAATAACTAAGTCAAAAAACGTTTGTTTTATTTAACACACTTGAAATAACAGTGATTATGAAATATAAATATATAATACGCATAATTTATTGAACAATCAAATTATATTTCTCAAATAATTAGCTTTAAATTTTCAAACTTAAAAACTAAATGTCAAAAGTAAATAACATTATTTGGCATTTAATCAGATTTTCTCATAAATGCATTAATTGCTTGCACGAATAGTCTCTGCAATTATTAATTCTATCATACGCTAAGAAAAATTAATGTCTTGTGAATAGAATAAATAAAATACTCTAGGGTGGAGAATTCAAACACTTAAAATTCAGTTAATATTTTGAATGCATTCTTTCGCAGAATTAAAAAATATGAAAGTCACTTATGAAAATTTGTGAATGCGAAAGTTATTTCGGAAATTATGGAAGCATTTAATTGACGTAACTTAAAATCGATTAATGATTGCAGCATTTAAAGGTAGGAAGTCCATGAAATTAAGGAAGAAATTTTAATAGCTAGTACTCTAGTGCTATTTAGAATGGAATGTTCATTACAGGAGCCTTATGAAATTAATGTTTTGGCTATCCAACTAGTTAAATTTATTTTTATATTTTAATATTTTTTGATAAAACTATTTAAAGCACTGAGAAGAAGAATTTTTTATTATATAATCAAAAGCATATTTTATGGGGTTTTTTTAAGCAATCACAAATTGAATAAAAATGTTTGGATATATATATATATA
>NC_092215.1:39267883-39311362 GCF_043381705.1 Parasteatoda tepidariorum
TATATACTACTGTTAACTTTTGCTTCTTGAAATAGTTGTTTTATTATTTATCTAAAAGATGAGAACAGTTTAGCACCTTTTCAGACGTAAAAATTGAGAAAATATATCGATATTTATCGGAAATGTACTGCAATGTCCGCTCTCAAATGTCTGAAAGAGAAACTAATTTCCATCGGATACAAGAAGTTCTCAAACAGAGTTAAATATTCAAATATTGTAGGGAGGGAAGAAAGGAATGAATTATTTAAGCTTCCGTGAATTCCCTTGTCGGGATTCGGCATTCTAAATAACATACTAGTCGCTAATTTAAGAATGCTTGAAGATAACATAGGCAGCGGAAATCGATAACATAGCGGTGAATTGTTGAGATGAAATAGGGAATCGTACAATAGTAGTACATCTGTTTTTTTTTTCTCGGTAAAAATTTACATTATATTTATTCCTTGGAATGAAGACATATTTCGAAGATGGAAACAAGTTATATCAATTTTTCTTTTTAATGTTTTTTTTCACTCTAAAAGTCTATTGTAAGAATAAATTAAATATTAGTTTTATGTTCTGAACTGACATTACCTCTTTAGTTATTAATTTCTATTGAGAAATATATTTAGAAAAGTTTCTATAGATATTTTTTTACTGTAATCATTTTTATGTAATGCGTTTTATTAAGGAATACAATGAATAAACCCGTGAATTTCATTCTTTTTTTAAAGTTGTCATTTTTTTAGATCAAAAATTAAAATTTGAACTCTGACTAACTCTGGCTGTTTTTTTTCTGTTATTTTCCACTTAATTTTTTTTTTAAAAATACTCTGTTGAACTTTCAGACACAAAAATTTATATCTATATTTTTAATATATAAAGGGAAGTCATTTTATCTCAGGTTATCGAGTGATCACCTAATAGTAAAAAGAACCGGGTTCGAACTCCAACTGTGTCTGGTTGAAGCGAATTGTGACACTGACCACAGTGCTGACGTAAAATACCATCAGTCATAGACGAATCATGCATTAGAATCCGTTTGCGGTGGCACAAACCATTTGAAGTTTTCTTGATTTCCTCTCCGGGTAAAGCAAATACGAATTAATTTCCTCAAAAAGTGCTCCACGAAGACCAGTTTTGACGAAAAAATTTTCCCGAAGCTCCGTTGTCATCGAGGTTGAGTTCAAAATTACAAGGGTACAGAGTTGATCATCGATAGTCGATGATCATGGATAGTCATCGATTGTGTAAGCTGCTAAAGGCTGGTTATAAACATACTTTCCATTTTATTTGAAAAAAAATATTGTGCTGAACGTCCAGATTCAGAAATAAATATAAAAAATTATTACTTTCCAATTTATTAAAAAAGAGCACTGTGCTAATCTTTCAGAAACAGAAATAAATATAAGTAAATATTACTTTCCACTTTATTTGATAAAAAACACTGCTCTGAACTAGCAACCAACTAAACTAATATCTATATTTACGATATATATTAATACCTAGATAATACGATACAAAACTAAATATCTATATTTTTAATATATTAATGTGCACAGAACTGTTTATTTATTTATTTTTTTTTTTTGAAAAATAAATTTAGATAAAAAAAGCCTTAGCCTCCAACTTTTTTTTGAAGGAGCAAATGGATTAATTTAACGAATTTTGCTTCAGAAACTATTCCTTCAGAAACAAAAATAAATATAAATAAATATTACTTTCCATTTTATTTGATAAAAAACACTGCTCTGAACAAGCAACCAACTAAACTAATATCTATATTTACGATCTATATTAATGCGTAGATAATACGATACAAAGCTAAATATTTATATTTTTAATATATAACTGTAAACAGAAATGTTTATTTATTTTTTTGAGAAATAAATTTTGATAAACAAACCCTTAGCCTCCAACTTTTTTTGAAGGCACAAATGGATTAATTTTACTCATTTTGCCACACATAACCACATCTATTTAATCTGCTGAAAGCTACAGTCATTATCCTTTTTCTGGTTAGAAAAAAATAGTAGACATCATGAATTTCAAGACGTAACTTCAACCAATCGGTGACCTAACTTACATTCCGGTTACACTCAGCTAATGAATAACCCTCTCCAACTAATGAATTTCCCTATCTTGAAGGAAACACGGGACTGTTGTTTAAACAGTCTATTTGCATCTTAACAAAGATGATAGTCTCTGGTAATGCTGTGAGCTGGCTTGTTCAGTACACTCCATGGCCTGAACTTTATCACATCGCTTCAATTAAATGCCTTTAGTCAATAGATTCTCTAAGCAATCACCAATGTCGAACACACATGTTAGGTTGCTAAAGAGATTCTACTAAAGTTTTAGTATATTATTGGTAAACATTAGTCATATTACATGGTTTTCAATACTAACCAATGAATTGAAGTGGTTTATGTGACTGCAAGTGTTACTTATAAAGAGCTAAAATATTTCGTTTTATGATTTTTAATGGTAACAATTAAAAGTTACTTCGGATATTGATTTTGTATTTTTTATTTATTCATCTCAATGAATAATTAAAAAAAGTATTCTAAGATAAGGTTCGAAATATTAGTGATGTTTTAATTCACTTGTAAATTATATATATATATATATATATATACAGAGAGAAAGAGAGATTAACATTATGTACCTTGCACATTTTAAACAAATTAGTACATACCATTTATATATATCATAAAATACTTCTCAAAAATTAAATTTAGAAAATGTTATTGTCCTTTTAAAATTATGCGCCATTAAAATTTGCACCTTTTATTTTTGAAAACAAATATAAAAATAGCTCTCGTTACTCGCAGCATTATTTAATTTCTGTTATTAATCGCTAAGTATCATAACCTAGTTCGAAACTTTTAAAATTTATATAAATATTCACGAAACAATAAGAGAGTGAATTAGAGAGATTTTTCAGAATTAAAATCTCAGAAATGTGACTATATTTTACTGAAATACATATATTATTAACAGAATATTCAAAACATTGCAGTTTATATCCTGTAATTTCGAGATTGCTATTTGATGTCTAGCGCACTTGTTAAGTGAATGATTACTTAATGGGTTTGAAAAGGATAATGACTGCATTTAGAGCATTTATCTAAATAGGAGAGGTATGACAGAAAGATAAATAGAATCTGGAATAGTTTCTTTCAAATATTCTGAGTAAATAAATGCTTAATGCTTAAGTTAATTTTAAGCGTTTTCAGCAGTTTTCTAAATAAAAATGAAACTTTGAAAATTAAAAAAAAATGGAAATGAAGAAAATAATGTAATGGGAATTGAAATAATATAGTATGAAATAAAAATATTTATAAATTTTAGTATAAAAAGTAGCACTTGAACTATATATATATATATATATAAGTGGGTCGCACTTATATATATATATATATGTGTGTGTGTGTGTGGTGAACANGTGTGTTTGTGTGTGTGTGTGTGTGTGTGTGTGTGTGTGTGTGTGTAATACATAAAATGGAAGAAGTGTCTATGCAAAAAAAAATTACGTAAAAAAATTAAAGCAATTCAAAAAAATTTTAATAACTCTAACCTTGAAAGATAATATTATCTAAAATGTGGATAAATCTATTCATGGAGATGAAAGATTGCCGTTTGCTGTTAAAGTGTAAATTTTTTAAAATATGTTTTCGAAGTTATCAAGTGAAAGAGAAAAACGATATAAATTTAACAATTCGCTTTCAAAAAATTCAATGAATATCAAACCCGTAATTTATAGGAAATCAAAGTTTCAATAGGTTGAAAATTCACGTTATCGTGATTTCACTGTATTTTAATGCAAATAATGTATTAAACAACGCTATAGCTATTCCAAAAATTTTCCCAATATGCCAAAAATAATCATATTCTTATATACATGGGTACCTTTTACACTTTCTATAGGTCCAAGATTTATATAATCTTGAATTGACTGTATTTTGTTGCAAATAGTGTGTTAAACTGATGATTTCACTGTTTTTGAAAGAATTAATCCAATTTGTCGAACAGCATACGTATTCTTTTCATACAAAGGCATTCTAAACTTTCGATAGGTTAAAGATTCAAGTTATAGTAATTTAGCTGTATTTTGTTGCAAAGAATGTGTTACTCTGATGATTTCAATGATATTGCAAAGTATTTTGTCCAATTTGTCGAAAAATGGGCGTATTTTTTCATACAAAGAGCTTTTAAACTTTCTATAGGTTGAAGTTCTCCCGTCTCGACGGCATATTGTTGCAAATAATTGGTCAATCTAATGGTTTGAACTATATTGCAGAAACTTGAGTAAATTTTGGAACAATATGCGTATTTCTTCATACAAAGAGCTTATAAGCTTTTTATAGGTCAAAGATTGAAGTTATCATGAATTGACTGTATTTTGTTTCAAACAATGTGTTGAACTAATAATTTCAATGTAATAACAATAATTATTCAGTTTTTCAAGCAATATGCGTGATCTTTCATAGAGAGAGCTTTTATAATTTCTAAAGGTCAAAGATTCAAGTTATTGTGAATTATCTGCATTGAATTACAAATATCGTGTTTAACGCTATCGAAAAAGATTATTCATTATGACGAGAGCAAATTTATGTAAAGATAGAAATACTAAGTAAAAAATAAATAGAATAAAAATTACATAAAAAATACAATGAAAATTTTACACTTTTGTTCATAACTTTAATTTTGATACGTTTTGCTTACGTTGAATATTCCTCATTATTATGTAAAAAGCTTAAAATTAATCAGCATCGCACAAAATTAAGAATTTTTTTTAAAGTAATAAACATTTAAAAAACTGTACCCCTCCCTAAAAAAATGCTTAAACCATAAATTAAATCTCTGCAGCCATGAAAAATACTTCTGAAGCCTGGTACATTAACCCACACCTTTTGACTAAACATCATTTGTTTTCCTTGTCAAGCCCATGCCTCTTGGTCGATAAGACAAACTATATCTATGACCATTCTTGTACATCCTCAGAATTCACTTAGTATCTTGCCTTCCTTTAAATAGAAGCAGTAAAATTACTGCCAGAAGTTAAGTGATAGTCATAAGGAAACCATAGTTTTTTACAACTAGGTGTTTTTTTTATATGTTTTAAATGTTAAAAGCAAAATAATTTATTACGAATGCTTATAACAAAACAAACGCTCACTATCCATCACGTGGAGCCAGCATTAACTGTACTAAAATATTAATTACTTTTCTTAACCAGACGTTAATGTCTTTTTATTGTTTTATTAGGCGATATTCATTTTTTTCTCTTTTTGTCTGCATTTTGATTCCGATTAAACCACTCATTTGGTAAATATTTTATTCATATGGTTTACCGGAAATTCTGGTAGGCAAAATTAAGTTCATATTACCACGAATTTAGTAAAGAAACTAATAAGTAAATTACTAAAACCAAAGAAATAAATTTAACCGAGCTCTCTTTTACGCCATGGTTATGTTATGCTTTTTTTTCAGTTACTGTCGCTCCACTGAGTTTAGTTTAATTTGACACCCGGTGGCTGAGCGGTAGCGCTTCGCGCTGTCGTGCCACAGGTTCCTGGTTCGATCCTCGGGCCGAGCAAAGTTGACTCAGCCTTTCATTCCTTCAGTGGGTCTATAAATGAGCACCAAGCATGCTTGGGAACTAAACACTGGGGGTTCCGCGTTCGGCTGACCACCTGACCGGAACATCTGCTTCTGCACCCCAGAGTCCAAGGTCAAGAAAACTGATATGGGCACAGTAGGCCTTGGCCCTCTAGGGCTGTCGCGCCGGTGAGTTTAGTTTAGTTTAGAACCCTAAACATTTAGTCAGTTTTAAAATTAAGTTTTATGTTTGGCAGTTGTATTCGCCTGCAGCAAAATGAAAGAAACTGGAATATTTAAACTGAGATAAAAATTCCAATAAAATTACCGTACTGTATGTGGTTATGCTATATTTCCGTTAAGAAAACATCATAATTTTGATGATCAAAGCCAAAATTTACAGTGCTTAAACTATTTATTCCATAATTTTTCAGTTTATTCTCTCGGTTTCGAGCGGTTCCGTTTATTCCAATGTTCAGTTCCAAAATTTTAGCGGAAACTCTGATTTTCAAAGTAATAGTTTTTATTTCCTATTGCCACACATTCATTACAAGATACAAAACTTGAAATTTAATTTACCGAAAAGGTGTTTTTTTTCATGCCTTAAGGTATCATGATTAAAACTGCCAACTTTTACCACAATTCTCAAATTTTGTCACATATTACAAGACCATATTTCATTTTTAATTTTAGCAAAATCAATACAAAATAAGTAATAATTACCTAACTTATTGGTGCACAGAGCAGAAAACATGGTATATTTTACCCCAGTTTGGTAGTTTTGAATTTACTATAATTCTCAGTGATAAAAAATACATATAAATATACGTACAACATATAAAATGCTTAAAAATACGTATATGTGTATATAAACGAAATAAGTATTAAAAAGTATTACTTATAACAATATTTTAACTCTCATAAAAATACTCACTACAAGTAAAATATATAATACGAGTCAAAACACAGAGTGATCGTAATTCGAATATATATATATATTACTGTTAAAATGTTAAATGGTGTTATTATTAATACCAGCAGGTCAAAATTAATAATAATCATTACTTTTGGTCAAAGTGAGAAATATCACAAACTATTAACTTTAAACGGTTATTATTAATAACCTTTCAAACTTCATTGATCACATTGACCAATGAAGTTTAGTCAATGTGATTAAACGGTTTATATAGCATCGGGACATGGGCAAATCCTGTTAAAATGACAAATCCTTTTATTATACAAATGACAAACCCTTTAAATGAAATAAGTATTAAAAGTATTACTTTTAACAATAATTTAATACTCATAAAAATACTCAATACGAGTAAAATATATAATACGAGTCTAAATACAGAGTGATAGTAATTCGAATATATATATTACAGTTAAAGTAATAAATGCTGTTATTATTAATACTAACCTGTCAAAATTAATAATAACCACTTCCTTTGGTCAAAGTGAGAAATATCGCTAACTATTATATTTAAACGGTTATTATTAATAAGCTTTCAAACTTCATTGGTCACATTGACCAATGAAGCTTGGTCAATGTGCTTAAATGGTTTATATAGCATTGGGACATGGGTTACATTACTGTTAAAGTGACAAATCCTTTTATTATACCAATGACCAACCCTTTAAATGAAATAAGTATTAAAAGTATTACTTTTAACAATAATTTAATTCTCATAAAAATACTCAATACGAGAAAAAATATATTACACGAGTCAAAATACAGAGTGATAGTAATTCGAATATATATATTACAGTTAAAGTAATAAATGCTGTTATTATTAATACTAACCTGTCAAAATTAATAATAACCACTTCCTTTGGTCAAAGTGAGAAATATCGCTAACTATTATATTTAAACGGTTATTATTAATAAGCTTTCAAACTTCATTGGTTACATTGACCAATGAAGCTTGGTCAATGTGCTTAAATGGTTCATATAGCATTGGGACATGGGTTACATTACTGTTAAAGTGACAAATCCTTTTATTATTCATAATAACCGGACAAAATTAATAATAATCGCTTCTTTTGGTCAAAGTTTGGTCAATATCACGAATTATTCACTTTAAAAAGTTATTATTAATAACAACCAATGAATTTTGGTCTATGTGATTAAACAGTTTAATCGTTCAAAATTAATAATAGCCTTTTCTTTTAGTCAAAGGGAGAAATAAAAACTCAAAAAAATGACAGTGACAAAACTTTATTAGTTATTATTAATAATAACCGGTTAATGTTATAAACTCCGGTAAATTGTTCACTTCAATCGGCTTATTTGGTCATTATGAATATTGACTGGTTAATTATAACGACGATTATTGAATTAATTACAACGACTGTTCACATTAACATTAACATAGATACCTACACATGAGTATACCAATCCTTATCTTAACTATAATACATACATTAACATACCCTTATTAAGTGCTTGCCCTGAAACGTTAAATAAAATAGATATGTTTTCTTGTTATTTGTAGATAAATTATTCTCTCTTGTTATTTCGTCTTTTTATTTCTTTTTATATATAGATAAATATTTATTAAAATATTTTTCTAAATCTAAACGTCACCATAAAATTCTTGCTATAAAAAGCGTATAGCTAGCATATTCATAATTTAATACTTCTAAAAAAATATTTACATTCTTGAGAAAAATATTCTGCTTAATACTCGGATTTTATTAATTTAATGAAGAGTTATATATTATATCAGAAAGCTTAATTAATTTAACTACGAGATTCAACTGAGCGCAGTAAAAAAAACGTTTTCAAACATGACATCAAAGTAAACAGACTTTGTTGACACTTAGAATTATTTTATCTCCCTTTTTTACGGAAATAAGAAATGAAAAAGCACAAAAACAGTTTGATTTAGGAAAATATTCTTTAAGTAAGCAATTTAATCAGAGAAAATCTATAAACTTTTTTCCTTCTTTAGTTTTAGCTATTTAATTATTCACTTTATCATAATCTTCAGAAGTAAATCAGCACAAAACTATTTTTAAAAAGTTCCGCAAAGAAATTTAATAGAAAAATAAATAGCAAACTATAACCTATTATCAGGAATCAAAACTTACTTCCTAGGAAAATAAATTAGATTACATAAATGTCCTTTTCGGAAATGCTTACTTTTAAGAGAATTTACTTTTAAGAACAATCAATAATGAATTACTTCCGTGACTTTAAAATGTACTCTAATTTGAAAAGAAATTTACTCAAACAATTAATATTTTATTTGATTAAAAACAGAGAAAACGGCTTGTAATTATTTTGAATCTTAAAAGGAAAAATGTATAAAAATAAGATAATTTTAAAGCTATGAAAGAGGAACAAAATTTAATGAATCTCACAATAATTGGAAGCTTAATAAAGTGCTTTAATAAAACATAATAAGACATGAAATTTAAGAAAGTTTAAAAATTTGAGACAGTCTAGACAAGTATTAAAATCCTCATATTTGTTTGTTATTGATTGTTATATAATATGTTTTTGAGACATTTATCGCTTTAAATTATAACGCTTTCACAGGAAAAACTTCAGTAAAACTAATGTTTGCAAGCATAACACTTTCTTAAAAAAATTTCTAAGATGACTTCGTATGAGGAATAACATACACTGTTAGAAATTTCTCGGAAAAAATGGTTAAATAACAATTTATTGAACGATCATTTTACCATATTTAATCATAACAGTCAAATAACCGTAAATAAAATGGTAATCAAACTGATAAGTTTGAGAAAAACCGTTTATTAACTGCTTTCACCTAATACGCTTGAACAACCGGAATTTTATCGCACCAACTAGAACCTCCAAATGAAGCTGCTTTAGTTCTTTGCAACTGCTTGCATATCATAGCCGAGCGGGCTTATCTGTCACTCTCATGACCGGCAGAACTGGAGTTCGAGTCCTAGTGTTGACACCACAATTTTTCCTGCATTCCCGTCAACACATGAAGTATCCGGTACTCTCCAATACCCATTGCCTTACGATAATGCTTTTGAAAAATGCTAGTTGTAAATGGTTAAAAAACCGTATAGTTTTGTATTCATGGTTTTATAACAATACTTTTTGTAAATGGTTTCAAAACCATAAAGGAAAATAATGGTCCTTACCGTAAACTTTACGGTTAATCGGATGGACAGACAGCTGCCAGTTATTTTACCATAATTTTAGAATGAAAATTTTAACAGTGTATTCTGAAACATAATCGTTATGCATTTTTATTAGCTACGTAAATGTTTATGATTATTTGAGCCTCTTACTAAGTAAGCAATTAATGCGTAATCTAAATTTTTGATGTTTTTTTTTTTGACAAAACCGTTTTCTTGAAAAAGCTCCGAGTGAGCAGTTTGTCAAATTGAGGAAAGTAAAATTTTCCTTTGCTTAGCCCACTGGCAGTTTAGCAAACAGGCAAAATTAGGAGACTGTTTTCCCTATCTAATAACATGGAAAATTCGGTTTTGCTATATGGTGAAGACTGCGTGTTAAAGTAAAACTTTTTACGTGCAGAACCCTCAGCGGGTTTCAGATGCTTAATGCATCAAAAGAATCTGGATCAATGATTCATATGGATTAACACGATTGATAAGCTGGTACAATAAAAAAAATAAAGTTCACATTTCTGAGTACCAATATTTGAAAAGAAAAATTAAAAACTCATAGCTTTAAAATTTTTCAGCTTAAAATTTAACAGCAAAATAAATATCATTAAAGATTATTTATCATCTAACTGTATAGGAATTTACTATCGTGTTTACAATAACAGTGATTTAAAGGATTTTATTAAATGCATTGAATTTTTGATGGCTTTTAAGAAACTGACAGTGAGAAACTGACTCCTGAAAATTTATTGATATATTACTTTTTTTATTAAATGAATTTTTTCTGGAAAACATCAAATCCCCCGTCATATCGGGTGCACATGTTAACTTAATGCGTTTTTGTTATTTTGCTACCACTTGTTGACAGAATGTAAGATTTTTGGTGGCCCAAGGGCAAAATAAATGTCTAAAATGAATTCTGTAGCCACCATTGCATTGGCCATTTTAAGTTCTATATTTTTAGCTGATTTAATAAATTTTATATACTTGCAGCCTACGCTCAGTGAATAAAACTGATAATTTTTCTTCATTTTTTTTGTTTTCATCTCTTTTCTTTATGTCCTTTTTGTCTTTATTGCTGTACAGCTTTTGTGGGCCCAGCAGAAACATGCGACAAAGGGGTACCTGGTCTTTGTCTAAGATAAGAGGTTATCGTAACAAAGCAGAACATAGACATTACTATTGGACGAAGTCTTTAATGTTGGTTAGGGAATTAAACGTGGAATTAGACTGTTAGACTGAAAACAATTTTATAAGTCAGATAATTAATGAATATGGATAGCCTAAAAACAAAAGAACATTAAAAAGTTGACGTACTAAAACAAACTTATCTGGACAGACGCCGTGAATTAATCAACTACAAGCCAAAATTGTAGATCCTTCGCCGTCACTTGTAAAATGAAAAACCAGAATTTGTCAGAAAGAAAATACAACTAATTTTCAGTTAATTGAGTCACCTGGTCTAACCCACTACCCGGTTCTACCCCACAACCCGGTTCTACCCCACTACCCGGTCCTACCGCACTACCGGGTAATACCTCACTCTCCCTTACATGTGTGTAGTATTTAACTTCTGCACATATCTCTAAAATTCAGAAAATGTAATTCAGAATTCGTCTGCAAGAAAACGCAATTTCCACGCTATTGAGGTACCCAGTCGTACACCACTGCCCAGTCCTACCCCGCTACCCATTCCCACCCCACTACCAGGTCATTTCTCCCTCTCCCTTATATGTCTGAAGCATTTAAATTTTGCACATATCTCTAAAAGGAATTCCATAACAGTTTTGTGGCTGAAGTAATCTGAAACAAAGTTTCAAAGTCAAGAAATTTAATCTTTTCCAGATAGATATTAGTAATTTTAGAGCATTTAAATCATTGACACAGGATTCAATTTTTATTTTTAATTACATTCGCTTTTTGCAAAGAAAGAAAATCATTTGGCGATGATCACATTAAAGTTCCAAAATACAAAAACTATTTTTCCAATTAGAACTTGCCTGTGGCAACAAAATATCTTTTGCCTTTTCACGCTTACCCGCATTTGCAACGCAGCTCCGATTTCATTTAAACTTTTATTGAATTTCTGCGAACAACGGTAAAAGAATAGAATAATCTGAGTATTTATTTCATTTCCCTTTGCTTCAGGCTTCGTCAAACAATTTTTGTATTGATTATAAGAAGCATAAAGTCTGTTGTAGTAATCTCAAATATTCTCTAGCAAATCGATTTGCATTTTTTTTTCTATTTTTTTTTTCTTTCTTTTAACTAGATACATTATGAATTTTTCGAGGTGAATCTTTCAGGAGGAAAAAATGCGAACTACACAGCAAAAATAAACTTTATTAAAAATTGTAGCTTATTTGAATATTTTTTATTAAAACTTTGCTAGTTTCAAACAAAATGTTTGAAAAGTTCCATATTGTTTTCAAACTATATTTGCATTGAAATTTAATTATTTATGAAATGCAATCCTTAAGGCCAAACTATTCTTGCAATATTAACAGTTTGTAATTACGATATAAGGTTTCTCAAAAATACTTTTGCTAAGACTTTGCTTCTGGACTTTAATTTATTTAAAAAATAATGCAACGTCACATAAGTGTGTGTATTTATTCGTTATAGTTTTTTATAAGAATTTATGCTTTAAATATTTTTTTTGATCCTTACCTAAAAAGATTAAATAATTTATTATTATAATCATTTTTTATCTAAAAAATATTTTTGATTAATAATGAAAGATTTTCTAAAATGAATTAAAAATTCTTTATTGATTAAAATATTCAATTAAGTCATATAAAAAAAGCTAGATTTTTCTTTTTTTTAACTTAATCAAAATGCGATGTGACACAAGTGTGTATTTATTCATTATAGATTTTTTTATAAGAATTTAGATTTTAAAATGCTTTTTTAATCCAAAACCTTGAAGAATTAAATATTTTATTATTAAAATAATTTTTTTTTCTGAAAAAAGTAATTTTGATTAGTAGTGAAAGATTTTCTAAAATGAGTAATGGATTCTTAATAGATAAAAATATTCAATGAAGTCATGTACAAAAATCCATTTTTCTTTATTTAAATTTAATCAAAAAAGAAAGCATATTCAGTCTTTGAATAAGAAAGGCTTCAAATCTATAACTAGTATAAATTGCGTATTTTAGATTAACAAAAAATTGCTTTTTTTGCACTTACTATATAGTACTACCTTAGTATCTTTATTTATTTATTTGTGCGTGTGCTTAACTAGTTGTTTGATAATTTATTTCGAACAAATTAATATTTTATGTAAATTCTGTTTGAAATTAATACTATTTGATTGAGAACAAAATAAATAACAAGGATTGTAACCCAGAGCTCCCAATTATTTTTGTTTGTTTTGTGTATGTTCTCTAAAAAAGGAGTAAGTTCAAAATTACCAGAATATAATAAAATTTTTTGTGTTTCTGGCTCGATAGACACAACAAAAAGTTTGTTAATTTTTACCGAAGCACTTTGATAATTAATTAATGAAAACTACAATAAAATATGCAATTGTAATGCATGATAAAAGTTTGCAAATTTATTTTTATCATGATGCCTTTGCACGTGGCATAAAAAATATTTATTCCATAAAATTTACTTTTCAGTTTTGTAATTTTTATTAAATGTGTGGTTATAAGAACTAAAATTTTGAAAAACAGATTTTTGGGTAAATTTTTGCAATATGAACGGAAAAAAATAGCAAATGAGTAGTTTAAATACCGTATATTTTGGTGTTAATAAACAGAATTATGGTTTTTTCTTCAGAAATGTTATCATAATACAGTACGGTAGTTTTAGAAGATTTTTTTTTCTCGTTATTACCTTTATATATGGAATGCATTTTTAGTATATATATAAAATAGGTCATAAAACTATAATTTACAAAATGAGCTGTTAACATAAATTTTAAGATGGTAGCTGACATCCAAAGTCACTTTTATATTAATGTTATTCCATCAAGTAAAGTTTATTTCGATTAATTTCAAAGTAAAATTTTTTGGTTTTACTTCTCGGGCTTTACTTGCTTTCAAAATAACCATGAATTTTGTAGGAATTTTGCTGAAGCAATTAACATTGTTTATAACTACCTTGCGTATTTTAACGAGCTGCTAGTTTCATTTTATGGAGCTTTTCGCCCGCTCGTTGTAATAAAACTCACCGACAAATAAATAAATGACCAAACAACAGCCTCTGTTCTATGAAATTAACATTTTAGTTAAGTAAAAAATATACTTTTTTTTCGCATTAACATATATTTATATAAAATTAATATTTGAGCGTATTACATTAACATTTGCACTCAGTTTGGATATTTTAAGAATTAATAGTTTTGATTGAGAAAGCATTGTTAAAATAATTATAAATGTTATATTTGTGTTGTACTTGAAACTTTAACACGTTCCAAGTATACAGTGATGGTTTGAATGTAATTGTTAAACACAGTTTTCTTTTTTTCTTCCAATTAATTCTTAGATTCAATTTTTGATTTTTTTCAAAAAATGCTATTAAAACAAAATTATAAAATATAGACTGGTTTAATATGTCCGATAATGGGTGTAAGTATTTCATATTACTAGGCGGTCAAAAACTCTACAAAAATAAATATGTTATTTAATGCCAAAATTAAAAAGAGAAGAAAAAAAAAGATTTTATTATTTTGTGTTGTATGTTAACTAAAATTGGTTTACTTGGATTTTGGTTGTATTAACTTTCTGCATAGGCGAGATGAACATTTTTTTCATTTAATGACTGCTATAGTTAAAATGCTGAGCAGTTTTCTTTTATTTCAAATAATGGAACCAATGATATTTTTAATAAAATTTCATTATTACTAAATTCTGAAAAGGAACCAATATATGAAAATAGTACTTAACGTTAAAAATGAAACTATGTAGTTAATAATTCTAAAAAGCAAAAATGCCATAAATAAAAAAAAAGGATCAAAATATCTTCTTAAAATGGGATTAATATTAGGTTACATTTTTCTACATACTTGATGGATAATTTTTTGTTCATTTCTTGTCCACTTGAGACAAAATAACAAAACATTTTGTTACGTCAACTATTAAATTAATAAATATATACTTCGAAACATACTATCATCTTCTCAAGCGCACGGTATGTACCTTTATTTCTTTTATCAGATTTGTCTCTAGAAATGGAAAAGATAAGTACACTATATAACATTTTTTTTTTCAATCAGTCAAATTTAAAGTCTTGCTAGTTTGAAAAATACAAGATTTGCCAAATGTTCATTTTGATCATAACTAAACTATCATTACCATGTTCTGTCATGGTTCATCTAAGCACACTGCGAAAAATTTACTACTAAAATCTGCTTTATTACTCAAATCAATACGTCAGTCCTTAGTTGAGATTTTACTAGTACATTCGAGTAATGATTTTTTTTAAATTTAATTTTCTTTAATTGTGCATTTTTAATGTTCATTAAATATTTTAAGACAAAATGCTTTTAAAAAATAAGATTAAAAATAATTTCATTTGAAAATTACAAAAAATCACATAATTATTACTTATATTCTCTTATCACTAATTATTTATTAAAACTTATCTTGTTTATTAGTTGGCAAGCTTGCAGTAGTAAACTCAAAAAAAAAAAAAACATTTAAACAGTAATCTTGTTGCAACGTTTTATGTTCCACTACGTGGATTTAAAGAAACGATTTTATTTTATATTTTATAACTGTCGTTGAGCAGCCGACCCAATTCTGAGCTTATGGCTGATAATATTCAACTCGGTAGTCTTTTAATTTTGAACGTAACCCAGAAGACCAGGGAACTCTTAGATCTAGCCTTCGTAGAAAACTTTCTGATGGAACTCACCCTAATGCCTTACACGAGGAGAAAAAATACGGAAACCTCCCACTGTTAGCCTGACGACAAGGGAATTCCAACCCCTTGATCTATCTACCACTGAAGTTATTTTACGTCAGCACTTTCATCGATGGAGGCCGGGAGCAGAATTCTTATCAACCAACTATCGAAATGATTCGAACCTGAATGATATCATAGGAGGGCGAATGCTCTTTCCATTGAGCAACCAAAGCTCAAAAAGAAGAAAGAAATGATTTATAAAAATTAACTTCTTAAACCAAAATATTAAATCAATTCATTTATTTAAAGCAAAAACTGATAATATAACTCAAAGTAATCTGGCCTAACTCAGAGCAGAAAACAATTTGCGAACTTTTTTAAGGTCTAATAGCAACCAAATTTTACCTTTTTTTACATCTCGTTCGAACTTCAATCTCAATATTAATGTTTTGAAGCAAAAGCTGACAATGGTATTCAACATGTAATTCATTGTGTAATTCAGAATGTGTTCATTCCCTTTTTTGAAGTACCTTGTTATTTTCAGGGATGACAGAGTCAACATCACCAAAATTCTCAACGCATTCTTTGACCAGGGCTATGACAAGCGGGTCAGACCGAATTACGGAGGTGAGAATTCTTTTTTAAACAAAACTCATTTTTTAAAACAATTCCATTCATTATCAATTTTCATTTTTTTATTGATTTTTAAAATAAAATATTTTAATTAGATTTCTCTAAATAAGCTCTTAATTTAATTACATGTATACAATGTAACTATAGATGAAAATATTTTGGATTACCTTAACTAGTTGTGTAAAAGTAAGTTGCCTTTTTTTAAAATTTTGATTCCTATAACTATGTAGTATTTGGCCTCTAGAGATAGACATTTAATTTTAAAAATTAAAAAAGGTAGTTCCAGTTATTTCTTTCCTTGCAAAAGTCGAAACTGAATGATGCAAATCATTTAGGTCAGTATTTAATGCTATAATATACTATTTCAGTTTACTTATTTAAACTCATCAAAGTTAAATAATTCATTCTGTATTCCTAAAAGCAGAGAAAAAAGAGTTTTCCACTAAAAAGAAACAAAGCAATTTCATTTTATTTTTCTTTGAGATCGAAAAATAAATTTATGATATAAAACAACTCTACGTGTGACACTAACTGACAAACTTGCCAAGTTTTGAATCAATGCTTTAAAATAATAGTCAAAAACTCTATTATTGATTAATGTTTAAATTTCTTTGCTCTTCAAGGTAAGTCATGATATTATTGTTATTATTTATATTTTCATCAAGCATGTTTCTGAAAGTAAAGAAATCGGTAAGTTTAATTTAGAGTGTTCAACATAGTTTGGGCGAATATTTTACGTGAATAATTTTTAAAGAAATGTAAGTATCTTGTTCATTTATTTTAAATTATATTTTAGGTATCTTCATATCGTCGTAAAAAATACGAGTTATGGTACATTAGTTGACATTATTCTTTAAAAAATATTATATATCGTGTTTTTAAAATGGTAAAATTAGAAAAATGTAAAAACTCCCAAAACAAGATGTTGTCAACTAAAAAAGATCGTGGACTCCACAAATTCGATACCAGTGACTTCATAGAATCAGTTCGTGCAGCATTGCGATGCTTAATAGAAGCAGTTTGTTGCGATGCTTCATAGAAGCTCTCCCATACTTCTCAAATCAAATAATACCTAACGATTTGAAGTTTCACGTGTTTCAAATCACCAGCGAGAATACAATTCCGGCCTTTCATAACGGTAGCCCATTGCCTTAACCACTGAGCTGTTGCGACTCGTGCACTGTTAGACTTTTTTATCAAAAAAAAATATGGTAAAGTAAACAGCAGGAGTAAATCCATTCAATTAACCTAAAGTTATCGACTTGGAATATTCCTTTTATTTTACAGGATTGAAAACATTTGCAACTAGTATGGTTAAAAGACCGGCAAAACAGAGCTATACAGTTTCGCAACCATTTGCAAGTAGCGTAGTTTCAAAACCATAAACAATGAATTTTAACTGGACATAGAGTTAAGCTATTTTAAGCTTTCTGTTAGGTAATTGGCTTCAGAGTTAGTAGTTGAGTTGTGTTCTGTCAAGTGAACCGCGGATTGCGGCTTAAATAGATTATGTAGTGGTTATTGTGAGATATGGGAAAAACTAAAATTGTGTTAAACAGCTCTGTGATGCTTCCATTTATGCTTGGGAGAAAGTTTCGTATTTCAATAGTACAAGCTTCCCGATTTACACTGGAAACTACTCATGAGTGGAAGAAATGGAGGAAATATTGAGGTATCACCGCTGGGAATCGAACCCCTTTCAACTAACAAATTAGCTCCTTAGCTAAAGTATCTACCCAGCTGAAATGAACTGAAAAGCTACATAAGGTGTTCACCTCACTTTTATTACATAAGCCTTCGCTATTGTATTAAGCTTTCAATGAGAAAAAATAAAAATATGAATTACATAGCTTAGCTTCCAACTACAGAAAATAATTCGCTCAATGGCTGTGGGCCGAGTTGGGGAGGGTAAAATTCAGGTTGTTTTACAGTGTTATGTGAAAGCAATTGGTAAACGTTTTTTCTCACAGTAAACAGTTTGAATGGCTAGTTAAATATTATGATTATTTAATTGGTTTGGCAGAATATGGTAAAATAACAATTAAATAAATTGTTATTTAACCACTTTTTTAGAGAAATTTCTAACAGTGTACTACAAGCAGGAAAACCATGTACGAATCAAAGGCTCTTCGTTTTAAGTTCGTGAAATTGTGACTGTCTATCTTCTTGGACAAATTTCTGTAGCTGCCATTCAGTATCATTAAAACTCATGCCACACTAAAAAAAAATCTCGAAAGTAACATTATAACAGCAAAAAACACACTAGCCATGTCCTGAACTTTATTAAAAAACAATATCTGAAGTATTTGAAACAAATTTTAATTAGAGTTAATTAATACTTGTAAAAACTTAATTAAATATTTAATTGGCTTATAAGGATTTTTTTTTGGAAAAAAAATGACTGTCAAAATTTCTAGATTCAATTATACTTTTATGAAAATTCAGGTATTTCATTATATATACTACAACAATTTATTAGAAACTAAATTGTTGACAAATGGGTCACAGGAAATATTTCCAAAAAACTTCAAATAAATAATTATTCATTACAAACTAAATGCGAATGAAAAACTAATTCCATGTTTAAATTAGCTTATAAGTAGTTTAGTTTTACAAACATTAAAAATAAATTGCACATCTCCTTAGAAAATATTGCTGTTGCTCGATTCAATTATATACCATTATGAACATTCAAATATTTCAATTTTTCTTTTTACAAAGATTAAAATAGTTATGTTCTGAATTCAGGCGTTAAATTTATCCCCATTCCAAGAAAAATCTTAATGGGTTTTAAAAATGAACGTGCTCGCATCAATCTGTTACGCATTTGCAAAGTGCTTTTAAGTGGGACTCCAACACTATACGGAATGAGATTGCTTCGTACAAAAATTTTGCCCAGAAAGTTTTACTGATTTCTTAATGGAAAGACTCAGAATTAGCTTCCGAGTCTCTTAGTAGAATTATCGATTTTAGAAGATAAGAAATTGGATAATTAATGATTTTAATACGATAAAATGACTTACTGGCACTTCAAAATTTAATTAAGTAAAATCATTTTAAGAGTAAAAGAAACCAGTTAGACATGTGTCCAAAAATACCATTAAAATTTAATATCATCATTGAGCATGGTATTTTTTCTCACGTTTGTTAAACTAATCAGTATTTATCATCTTTATGTAAAATCATTGAAAAAATGCAAACAATTTTCATTTATTAGATGCTGCCAAGAGAAAGTCAAGGAATAAAAATAATAAAGGATCGATTCGACTAAGCATTTTAAATTAAATTATTATTTTGATGTTTTAAGCATTAATTACTTAATTAAAGAAATATATTTGTTCTTGCAGATTTAATTATTGTCATGCAAGATTAAGTGAGTAATAAATTTTTACAATTTTTCCAAGAAAATCTAGAAAAGTTTAAGAAAAATCTTAATGGATTTAAAAAATTAACGTGGTTACATCGATTTGTTACGCATTTGAAAAGCGATTTTAAGTGAGACTCCTACACTATACGGAACGAGACAACTTCGTACAAAACTTTTGCCCATAAAGTTTTACTGATTTCTTAATAAGAAGAATTAGAATTAGCTCCCGGTTCTCTTAGTAGAATGATCAATTTCAGGAGATAAAAAATTGGATAATTAGTAATTTTAATACAATAAAATGACTAACTGGCACTTAAAAACTTATTTAAATAGAGTCATCTTGAAAGCAAAAGAAACAACACAGAAATGAGTCCAAAAATACCCTTACAGTTTAATACTATCATTGGTGATGATATTTTTTCTCCAATTTAATGAACTAATCAGTATTTCCATGTGTCAAATCATTGGATTATTATTTAGTGGGGGAAGTCGTGAGTTTAATTAGTGAAAGAAAAGATAAATAAATAAATAAAGGATCGATTTGAATTAGCGTTTTAAATTGAATTAATATTTTGATGCATTACGTATTGATTACTTGCAGGAAGTAACGCATTTATTTTCGTACATTTAATTATCGTTATAAATTTTGAATGAGTAATAAATTTTTGCAATTTTGAAATTAAAATTGCCAAGTTCTGTTTAAGAAATTGGTTTAGTGTTTTGCATTGTTTTCCTTTTTCCTGTATTGCGAGAAAGAATAATAACTGAGAACGAAATTGCAAAAGAAACAGGGGAAAGATCCAGATATTATCTAATTTTACTAAAAACAGATTTAATTATGATTTTATATAATTTATTTTTGTAGTAATTTGCTTCATCAAATTTGATTACTCAACTAATTTCAGCTTTTGAACTCAATGGAACGCTTAAGTTTTTCTTATCGCCCCATTTTTTTAAGTACATTTGAATGATATAAGATAAGGTGGCTGAAGCTCAACGCTGACCCCAGTTCTTCCCATATGATATTACTTTCAAAACTGCGCTGGCTTAACTTTTATGAACTCCTTGCCAACAAAAGGAAGTTGCAGAGTGCTTGACTTATATTTATAAATTGAATAGTTAAACATATTTATAAATAATATTATTACACTTTATTTATTAATCACAGAAAAAACACCTTCAAACAGAAAATATTAAAATGACGCGTAAACTTTACCATTATTATACATGTGAGCAAGGCGAGATATCTAATACGACGCAAAATACGACGTTGTGAATTTTTTTTAATCATCATTTTAGATTTGAAAAAAAGGCACGAAAACCTCATGCTTAAAAACATTGATTTAAATTAAATATTTTAAAAACCTTCATTGGATACAAAGTCCTGAAAACTTCCGCGCAATAATTATTTTGTATATTCTATAATTAATATCAGATTCAAAATGGCTATTGAGTAGTGTTATCGTGCATGCACACTACACTTCTGCTTTGAGTCTCCTGGTTTAACAGGGTTGCAAATATGCAAATTTTTAAAAAAAAGTTCGTAGCAATTTAACTACAAGCCGTGCTCGTAGACCAGCATCAGTGTGAGGAAAAGTATGAAAAAAGCATACTTTAAAGCAATTTCGAAAAAATATTTGAAAATATCTTGACACATTTCTGAAAGTTTTTCCAGATTTCGCGTAAAAAATATTTTAGATGTTATATATTTCATACCGGATTTAAAATGACAATCAAGTTATTTCCAAATTATTATTAAGTCATTAAATTATTTTCAATTTATTTAAAGTTATTTCATTAAGTTAAGTATTTAGACAGTATACGTCTGCTCAGAGTCTTCTAGGAATAATTATGCAAAAAGATAGATACTTAAAATGTTTTGTAACAGTTACAATGCAAGTCGTATTTGTGGTCTATCTCAAGTAATTTCAGTGATATTCCCTTCAAAATCGCATCCTAGATAGCAGTGTAAGGTGTATTTTAATGTCAGCGACAACCTTTTTCAGAAAGCCCAACAAGGTTTTTAAATGATTTACAAATAAACCATTCAAGCCTGAAATAATGTTGAATTTAACTATGCTAGCTCAAGCGCTATGAGGTTTGTATTGAGATTGCATAAACAACTCCTTTATATCGAGATAGATAAAATCTGCCGTTACAAAACAAAGCTAGAAAAATTACCTGAAATCAGGACTAAATCATCATTCGTAAATCAAGAGTAGAAGGAGTTCCCAAACCGATAATAAATTCACCGTCTCAAGGTTTGTTTTAGATTTTATGACCATCACTGAAATAAGGTTCCTTTGCGCAGACTTTTATATACTTTCTTCAACAAACTAAAACTGAAAGTTGGTTTTATAATTACATTTTCAGCAGAAAGAAAATTTGCATTTGAGAGCCTGGGCAAAGCTTTAAAGAAAAAAAATGAAGCAAAAACAAGTTTCACAATAAAAACTAAAAAAAAGATATTTTTTTTTAAAAAAAAGTTTTTTGCATGCCTTTATTCAATCTCTTAGGAAACAAGCTCGGTATACTAATATTTCTATTACAAGTTTGAAAAAAGTATTAGTTAAACACAAAGAATATAAAAAGGAGAAGAAGTCCAGCTCTTCAAATACGTAACTAACGCGGGGAACTGTTCTTTGTGGAGTGCTTTAACAAAAAAATAAATAAAAAAAAAACTCAACTTACTGGATGAGCGACACACGCAAATTTAGCAGAGCGCCAAATGTATTACGATCCAGTGCTTGCGCATTAGAAGGAAAGTGACAATCGAGAAGGTACATCACGTGTGAACCAGTTGTTGGACAAATACAGTTGGGTATGCTAAATCTCGCTATTTTATTCTTTATTTTTATGTCAAAATGAGCTAGCAGATTTAAATAACATGGGCGATATAAATGTATTTTTAAAGAAATATCTTAACTAATACTACAGTAGTGTTTATCAATAGTGTAAAAATGCAGAACAAACCAACAGTAAATGAAAAGAGAACTTTTTGACTCCTCCCTAACCCCAGTAGGGGTTGGGGGGAGTCAAAAGTTACAAATACTCTGTTGTTGTGCCTCTAAATGTTGTTTTTTCCTTTATACACAGGGACTGCATCAAACCTTTGGGGACAGGTTTGCAATATGTCTATGGACGTTAGCCTTCCTTAACTTTGAATATTCATTGGTTAAGCAACCTTTTTATGCCAATCGAATTAAAATGAAAATATAACATTTACTGGAGAGTTTGTCGGATAGTTAAGATGATCCTGAATATCTCGAAAGTCATCTTCTATTCTTCTCATTTTTTTCGTCAGAATTTAGCAACTTATTTTGAGCATTCAAATATATTTCAAATTGTAACTATACACTTACTATAAATTAACAATTTATCCAATTTTTAACTTCTGCTGAAATAAAGTGTATTTTGGTGATAAGATACTTATCTGGCGGTTATACACCCTCGTTTTCTCTTTCATGCAAATATAGCTTATATATAGCATATTATAAATATAGCATACTTTATGGTAATGACAACTCTGGCAAAAAAAAAAATAATTCTGGTTAATAAAACAAAAAAATACGGTATTAATGCTTCTTTCCGTTGATATGGTAAAAATTTACCGATTTAGTTTTTTTTTCCAAATTATAGCTCTGATTACCACACATTTAGTGAAATATACAAAACCGTATAATGCATTTAACCGAATATATATTTTTTACTATCATGCTCTCTAAGGCATATATTATAAAACGATATATATAAAAATTCGCGTATTCAGAAACAACATTTTATCTTGAATTTAGTACCAAAGTACTTCGGTAAAAAATACCGAGCTTTTTGGTGTTCTCATTGAACCAGATATACGAAAGATTTTTACCAAATTCTAGTAGTTTCAACCATACTGTTTTATTCAGTGTGATAAAAATATTTTATAACCGTTCAGTTCAATTAAAATAATTTTTATAAGTTAAATCATAATTTCTAAAGCAAAATATAATTGTTTACAAAATTGGCATTTACAATAACTATTTCCTTATTTAAATCATACGATGTACGTATATTGAAATCAAAAAGAGTTACGTTAGCAAAAGCATAAACATAAAAGATAAAACTTGCATCACTTAAGTCTAACTCAATATAACCACAAAAACATGCTCTTTACTAAAAAATATATGCTGTGAATATTTAAGCCTTTTCTAATCAATTAGTTCTCAATTTTCTGACCATCTTAGAAAAATACCAGATATTTTTAACACTAAGGAAGTTTATAGTCCTGTCTCATTTAATTTACCTTGTTAACAAATGTATCCTTTTAAAGAAAAGAACTTTTTTGAGGTAAAAACATGTCTGCTATTCTGTTGTATTCACACTGTTAAGTCCTCGAAAAATCTGATTAGCTGCTTGTAAATCTAATTATCTTCACTCCAAACCTTTAACCTTAAAAAAGTACCATCTCTTAGAGCTCTAAAGCGTAGAATAGCTTACAAACAGCAAACAAATGCAAAATAAACAACAAAAACAAAGTTCTCGAACTGCTAATGAAACAACCGAAGCTAAGTCGACACAAGAAAGAAAGCAATGGATTGAGAGAATAAAAAACTCCTAACTGGCGATTATGGCTTACTATTAAGAGTCAAAACTCATAACTTTTTTTTTAATTTTCTAATTTTTAACAGTTAGGTTCGGAATATTATTTTAAAAACAATAATTTATTTAAAGAAGATAAACCACGATACTTTTTACGAAGGAAAAAATATATTTTTTAGTTTAATTTTTTTCCAAAATATTGAATAATTGAATATTATTTTTTTAGAATCTGAATAGAGATAATTATATTTGCTTACATGTGTTTATAGTCATACTAACCTAGTCTAGTTGTTTTAGGTTACTTACTCTAACTAGATGACACAGTAGCATGCTTGCTAGTGGTGCATGTAAATTTCACCACGTCTTAGTAAAATGCAAAAATAAAAAATCCTGAAATTGTAAGATAAAAGGAATCTAGATTCACGAATTAGTATTTTTTTCTCTGAATTTAATATTTACCATATTTTTTCATTACGGCGGAAAAAGATTGAGTGAAATACTACTCAATCATCACCAGGATGGGAACCCACGAAACCTGGCGCACTCTTGCTCCACATAGATTATGTAAAATAAAAATGAGCTAGATTATTTACAATAAAAATTAGAATGCTCTGAAGGAACAAGCATTAATTGTGATATTTAACTCAAAATTCAAAGATTTATAGAATTTGTTTTTAGTGAACATATATGCAATATTAAGAATGTAAAAATTTTTGTTTTTTTAACACGCAGTCAGAAATGCAACTCTAAAATCAGGTTTAACCGGTTATTCGCTATTTAAAAACTGTTAAACGATAATTAATTAAATTCTTTATATAGTACATTCTCAGAAAAACGTTGCTTTTCCTAAGCACATTTAAAATTTTAATTCTCTAAAAATGGAATCTTGAATGCACATTATTACTGAATATGCATAATAAATATATTATAACACTTCACAAATCACGAAATGTACCTAAAATGTAATAATATACTAATTATAATGCCTGAAAGAATATTGCAGGCGTTTTGTATGTTAGTATAGGCTCAGTTGTTAAATTGTATGAAACGATTCATCAAAATTGATAACTTCAATTAATAAAAGTTAAAAATTCATTTTCCCTTACCTCTAAACAATAATTATTTTTTGTATTTGCTTTTTCATTTTAAATTTTTATTGTAAAATAACTAGCCAATAAGTACAGACAACACAAAATCTTTAAATAAAAATAATGATAAATATCACCCTAATAGCTAATTTTTAATTCGCAACTTCTTTCTTATTAATTTCCCGACCGAAAAATAAATTACGAATCAGAGGGTTTGTTTTGTATTAATAATGATTAATATTCGAAAGACTAAAAAAACATTGAAACCAGGTGGAAAAAAAGTGCGGAAAATAATATCTCCCATAATTTATTTTTGTTATTTTAATTGAAGCTCTCAAGAACTAATTTTATCCAATCATCAGCGGAATTCCTTTCGCTTTATTACTTTTATCGATTTTTGTTCCGTGTTTTTACTTGTCACAATCCAATCTCTTCGGAAATTAATACTTGTCACAATCTAACTCATTCTGGAATTGCATTTTGTCAAGTGTTTTTTTCTTTCCCCTTTTTTATGTTTGTTTTTTTCGTTGGAAAGGAAAAGCTTCTGTTTTTAGAAACAAACAACATTCATATATTTTTTATGATGTACAAAACACAATTTTGGTTTTTAATTAGTTCTGTGAATTGCTTTACAAAATCACCAATAAAGCTTATATCTTAATGCTTATGACCTAATGCATTATTTGATTTTCATCCTAAAATTACGGCAAAATAACCGGAAGCAATCTGTCCATCACACTAACTGTAAAGTTTGCGGTAAAGGGCATTTTTTCCATTTACCATTTTGAAAAGGTTTGTAGCGTATCTACCACTACAAAATTACAACTACAATTCACTAGTATATAAGACATGTTAACCCATGCCATAAGTCACAACTATTATCATAACAACCAGATGAAGAAGTGAGATGCCCGCTCCGCGGGCAGGTACTTTGCTCCAATTTCTATCAAGTCAAGTCAAGTCACTCTGTGTCGGGGTACCTTTTCATAGATGACGGTTGACATGGTCGAATACTGCTCTCTCCCCACATTGGTGACCTTCGGACGTGAAGTGAACACGCCTATCTTGGCAGTAACGCCTACTTCGATGAATGATCCACATTGAACAGTTGACTTGCGTGACTTGTGACTGCGACATTATCCACCTCCTCGCACTGCTGCTACTCAGTCTCGTCTCGATCACACGCAACGTCGGCTTGCATACTTGTGATTACTCGACTGCTAACGGCAACATAGGAGCGACTACGACAGTGAAGTAAATACACCTCTCACATTCAGCACTCAAAAAAATACGGTTATCTTAATACAGCTCTCCCGGCTTCTCACAAAACAGCAATGAATCAACTCGTGGTATTCGTTCATCGAATTCTATCACAGATATAATTCTAGTGGGGGAGTACTGTAGCGTATCTACCACTACAAAATTACAACTACAGTTCACTAGTATATAAGAGATGTTAACTCGACTCTGTGCAACACCTCCTAGAAGTAGAAAGGCCTCAGCACGGATCAATTTAGTAGTCCGATGTGACGAAGTTAACTGCGCAGTAGACGAAAGATGTCATTACGTTAGGGGTACTAAGCTGCGCAGTGGTTGAAAATACAAAATATGTCATTACGTTTGGACTACTAAGGGATCTATGGTAACCCGTGCTGAGGCCTGTTCTTTCTAGGAGGTGTTGCTCTGTGTCGGGGTACCTTTTCATAGATGACGGTTGACATGGTCGAATACTGCTCTCCCCACAGGTTCACAACAAGCGCGATTAAAAACAACAATACAAAACTGTACGGTCCTTTAACTTTTTACAACTAACATGGAAATACTAGATTTTTTTGTGGCAAGCAGTTTATGGTTCTGCCATCCATGTTGGATAAGATTATCATATTCTAATTGACCAAAGTCAGAAATTGGAAAGTGCATGACACTGAAAACTCGCCATGTGTTGACGGGAATAGAGGAAATATTGTAGGGTCAACGCTGAGACTTGAACCATCCCTCTGTTAGTTATAAACTGACAAATTAGCCCTCTTGTTTATAATATGTACCCAGCTGCTAGGAACTAAGTGGCTTCATTACGTAGACCTAGTTGGTGGGATTAAATAATGGTTTTTTAACCGTATTGTGTTAAAGCAACTACTAAACGGTTTTCCTCTGAGTTAGCAGTTTGAATACCATCTAATTTACGGTTATTTGACCGTTTTGAACAATCTTTACACTATTTTTATTTTGAGATAACAAAGTCATTTGTGGACCAAAAATGGGAGAAAAATTTTGGCCCTAATAAATACCTTTCCGTTTGAAAAAGAATTCCTATTGAAATTTTAACTATGCTCTCCCTAGGAAGTGCGGTTGAGCAATCTAGTTTTGTCTCATTAAATGCATTTTTTGAAAATATTTCCCACTTCCTTTAGATTTTCGACCCAGTGCGTATTTTTTTAAATTGACCGTTTCATTAATTTCTAGCTTCTATGATTATGTCTTGCTTTATATAGCGCAACATGATCATACACCATTCCTTTATAGTGAAAACTCAAGTCACTTCCTAAACATGTCCACTGAGAAAAAAAAAATATTGTCAAATCTATCAAAATATGGTCAGATATACCGTCTTTCTTGCTTTATGGGAACGCCAAAAAGCACGGTAGTTTTTACCAAAACGCTTTATTAATGATTTTAGTAAATTGAACAATAATATTAGGTTTTATAATATGAGATAAAATTTGTTAAACGTGGAAAAATTTGATATTTTAATCACGACTCCTCAAAGTATAGCATAAAACCCTTTTTTGATTAATTTTACTTTTCAGTTTTGTATTTTTTGCTAAATGTGGGGCAATACGAACTATAATTTTTAAAACTATATTTCACGGTGAACCACTATAGCATGAGCAGAAAAAATTACCAAATGAATAATTTAATTACTGTATATTTTGGTTTTATTAACCACTAGTTTTTTTAACCAGAAATGTTATTACTATACAGAACGTTAATTTCATCAGATTTTTCTCCGTGTACCAAAATGACAGGTCTTTCTTCTTGACTAGTAACGGGTAGTTTAGTGTTGGTCTGCTAAAAAACAGAACTAATTTCAAAGCAATCGAGAAACTCAGCCTCACTCCACTAGGCGGTCTTACCCCACTCTCTCCTACATATTTTCAGAGCTAATTTTTGCTTCAGCAAATGTGTTGAAGACAACGAACCCTCTCCAACAATTCAAATGTAAAAAATCTACAAATGATATCTAAAGCGCGCCAACATTGGTGTTTTCGGGAGTGAAAATATTTAAGGTATTCTGAGAATTCGCATGAGCTTTAAGCTTAAGCTTCGAGATTTATATTTAACACTAGATTGCCCGAGGAAGCCATTTTGACTGCTTTTTAATTTCTATTAGAAAGACAATGATGTGTATAATAATCTAATTTCCTAGAATTTTGTGAATTTTATAATTATTTTCATTGTTGAATTTTACTAATAACTTGTTATATAACTGAAAATAATATAAAAAGTATTAAAAATTAATTTTAAACAAATTTCTTTATACATTAGTTATTCATTCACAATGCAGTCATTTTGACTGCTTTTGGGATTTATAGGTATTTCAGTCTTTCTACTATTAATTACACCCGCTAAATTGTATATGAAAATTTAATTTGGTGTCAACTTGAAAAAAAAAGTGTTTTCTGCCGCAATTTTTTTGGATTGTTTCACATCAAATTTTGAGAGATAGTACGCCACTGTAATTACAGAGTAGCTGAGAAAAAAATTAAAATTTGACTGAAAAATTTGATTCTTATGATGAAGTCATATAACATCAAAGATCTGATAAAACTAATTTATTATAAAATTGAAAATGTGTAAGAAATTAGCTAAGATACAATACTTGTAACTAAGTAAATATTTTTTTTTCTTTTTTTTGTTTTGGCATTTTTTATTTGGCTATTTCTAATCATGAGACAACCACCAAAACCACAGAGTGTAATCATTAAGATACCGAAATCGCAGAAAGGTTCGCCAGGGTTAGCTTAAGAGATAATTGCCTCTGATTTAATTGACCCGATTTCAAGATGAGCTGTGGGCTTTGTGCGTTCATATCAGTCAGTTATAATTTAAGTAAAAAACATTAAATATCCCCAATGTTATTTATTAGTCTAAAATAATGGGAAGCACTACTTTAATGAACTTTAAATTTGTTCTTAACGCACTTCATGAATATAAGTGAGTATTAAGAATATAAGTGAGTATAAGTGAGTATCATGAATATGGTTGAGTACCTACATGACAACCCTTATGCTCTTAATAAGGATACAAAATTAAAAAGTATCCGAATGACCTTTCAGGTCATCATTGCTTTGACCCGGGTAATTGAATAGACAGCTTTAACATGAGTTACATCAGTAAATTCATAATTTTAATACATTTTTAAGTAACACTAGAAAATAAATGTTAACATCATATATAAATTAAATATAGCATTATACGTGAAATAAATAAATTATTCTCAACCATTAATAAAATCATAGCTGTTAAAATTATACTTGAAAAGGGTACTTGTTTGTTTCAGTACAATTTATGCTTTAATATTCTCTACTTGTTTAGTAAATGTGATGATTTGACATAAATCATTTTAAGTGTTTATGAAAGTGACTTGATAATTACACAATGATGTTTTGAAGCGAAATTCAACAATTTCCTGTTCTTTAGCACAATTTCACTAACTTGCCTTGAACTAAAAATATTTTTCGCATAGACCATAAAAGTTGACAGCAGCTTAAGTCAAATAATAAAAGAATGTTCAATGCATAAAAGACTTCAGGTTAGATGAGTAGTTATCTAGAAAGAAAAAGAATTTTCCTATTGGTGATTTTTATCAACTTATAATTATTGCAGTAGTTTAATTATTACTTGATATAATAAATATATGATAACAATTAATAATTATATGAGCTAATTTAATTTCTGTTTTATCAACATCTGCAGTTCATTTTGGGCCACATTAAACGTTAATTTTTTGGAATTGCACTCTCAGAAATTAAACTCGCATTTTCACGATTCAGCTATACGTAGGATACGATTTTGAGTATCATTTCGTCACAAAACTACGGCCTTTGTGATAAAAATTGAACTTTCAAATATATGACGAATATATTTCCGACAAAATAAAATATCGTCACATGAAAACGGGATCATATGGTGGTCAAGAAGTTGGCCTCCTAGCAGGAAGATCCTGGGTTCGAATCTTGCTTTGGGCATGTGTGTAGTTTATCTCTCTCTTCTATCTGCCTTACTTATTTTGTTTGTGTGGCATTGGTTCATTTTCATGGTGTCCACAATAAAGAGATTATTGGAAAAATAGATATATTATGCAGAGCAATTTTTTCTTCTTATTTAAAAATAATAAAACGGCGAAATATTTTTCTTAATTTTGACGAAATTTGTTTCTTCGTAGAAGTTGCGATAGTTTTTTTGTCACTTTGATGAAATTTTTGCTCGGAACATATGACAGGAAAGAGCTTCGTCAAAAACGAAGAAAGTTTCATGAAATTTGAGTATTTATTTTTAACAGTGTGGAATCAGTGCATTTTGAAAATAGTCTAAAATAAAACTATAATACGTTCTAGACAAAACTATTTTTATAAATTAAACAAAATTGTGTTTTTTTTTTTACCCGAAATGTTATTATCATACAGAACTGTAATTTTATCAGAATTTTTTTCTCTGTGTGAAACCAACTGACATTTTTCGGTACATTTATAATATTAAGTAAAATATATTGAAATAAAATTATAGACATTGAAACAGATTATATATTTTCATTTCAATACTTTATTTATCTCAACTTTATTTATCTCAAAATATCAGTAATTTTATTTATCTCAAATTTAAAATAAAACTCAACCACAACACATTTTTAGCTTCATATTAAAATTCAAAAATGTTTTGTGAAGAAAAAACCTGAAGCAAATCTAAGATGACATCATTACATAAAATTACAACTCATAATTCAAAATGTCAAAACTCCCGTCTAACAAAAGAAAAATCTTTATAATATCTAATCTTAAGACTTAGGTTCAATTTCTAAGGCCAACCAACATGACTACGGCAATCATCTTCGCGACACCTTCTAAAGACAGGTGTCGCTTCGCACAAAGATTTGTTGTCACACACGGAGCTGACGGCAACGCATAACCGCAAATTGTTGTCTTTCATGTGACAGAATGATACATTTTACGGCACATAAGATAAAGAGTTGGTGAGAGAAAAGCATTCGAAAATATTTGTGGGAAATAGCATCTGCTGTAGACGGTTTAAATTCTATATATTGTGTGATAAAGCTTTTCAATTTTTTCATATTTCAGCGTAACTGCACCTGAATTGAAAATCTAAAAGCGTTTTAATACGTGTATTCTTTCAAATACTAAATTTAATGTAATAAAAAAGAAATTTTTAGATTTTTTTTTTTTAAATTTGAGTACTGACAAAAGAATTTTTAGTTTAAGTACCTGTTACATGGAGAAAAATGTACACTGTTAAAATTTTCAATCTAAAATTATGGTAAAATTACTGGTAGCTGTCTGTTCATCCGATTAACTGTAAAGTTTACGGTAAAGAACTTTTTTTTTTCTTTATGGTTTCGAAACCATTTACAAAAAGTATGTTTATTAAACCATGAATACAAAACTATACAGTTTTTTAACCATTTACAACTAGTATTTTTCTAAAACGTAAAAAAAAAATAATAATATTTTAACTAGACATAAGAATTCGGCATTTCGTAAAGAAAAGGGCATTGGAGAGTGTCGGACACTGGAAATTCTTCATGTTTTGAAGGGAATTTTGTGGTGTCAACACTAGGACTCGAACTCTAGTTCTAGCGGCCACGAGATAGACAGATAAGCCCGCTCGGCTGTGATGTGTACACAGTTGCAAAGAAATAAGTAGCTTCATTAGGTGGTTCTAGTTGGTGCGATAAAACTCTAGTTGTTTAGCCGTATTAGATGAAAACAGTTAATAAACAGCTTTTTATAAATTTAACAGTTTGATTACCATTCTATTTATGGTTATTCGACTGTTTTGACTAAATATGGTAAAATAACCATTCAATAAATTGCTATTTAACCATTTTTTCCGAGAAATTTCTAACAATGCAGGAAAAATTACCGCACTGAAAATGGTATTTCTAGTAATAAAAAAAAGAGACACAATTTCGGTTAACAAAGCCAAAATGAAGGTAATAAAACAAAAATATGGCACTTCCGTTTACATGATAACGGTCAACTGGATAGTCTGGTTTGCAAAATTGTAGTTATTACTACCACACAGTTAGTAAAAAGTACAATACTGAAAAGCAAATATAGCCACATAATTGTTTTTTATTTCAAGCCAAGCTATTAGGTATCATAATAAAATTGCAGAATTTTACTAAGATTACCAAATTTCATCACATATCAAAAAATTTTATTTTCTTGTTAATTTTAGAAATTTTTTTCTTCTTTTTTTTTATTTACGTTAAATTTATTTTAAAATTTTTGGAACATTTTATTACCTTTTTCTTAATATGAGTACTGATAAAAGAATATTTAGTTTAAGTATCTGAAAAAATTAAAATATGCGGTATTTAAACCATTAATTGTGTATTTTTTCAGTTTATATATATTAACGTTTTGCTGGAAATTTTGGTCCTCAAAATTTTAGTTATTAACACCATAAAATTAGTGAAAAATACAATACCGAAATGTAAATCTAACCGAATAAATGGCTCTATTTCAAACCAAGATGTAAGGTATCATAATAAAATTACCGAATTATACCAAGATTACCAAATGATTACCAAATAACCAATATTTTATTGTTAATTTTGCCAAACTCATTAACGAAGCGATTTGGAAAATTTTCAGAGCTTTTTTTTTTGTTCCCATAGAGCCGAAAACAAGGTTAATTTATCCATATTTCGCTTGTTTTGACAATTCTTTTTTCTCAGTACAGAGCAAACTTGCTGCATTTGTTCCACGTTGTAATTAAGTTTTGCATTTTGATTTACTAAATAAAATAATATTTGACCATTTAAGTTAATGTTGTAAAATTTACAGTTCGAAAAATGAAAAAAAGAAACCGTAATAACTTTTCCTCTAGTAAGCATACTCTAGAATCAGAACGCTGTAAATGTTATCATATTCTAGTAGTTTTGACAGTACTTATTTTTTCACCGTGTAAAAATAAGGTAAGGGATTTTCAAAAAGCTTATGTAAATTTCGTATGTCTAAAAGCTTTGAGGTAGAACCGTTTTTAGTTTCTTTAAAGTAAAAATATTTCAACCATATTCATTGAAGTATGAGAAAAAAATTCTGAAAAGCTAAAATTTTCAAAACCACCTCAACGTTAATTTTTTTCATCATGCATACATAATTACTTGTAAATGATCGAAACTAAAGTTTTTACTAAGCGAAATATAAAAAGGCTTTTCAAAATGCTGTGACATTTTTTCTACCCCTGAAAGTTTTAAGTCAAGATTCTGTTTTTTGGCTTTGTTAATGTTGAAAATATTTTTGCAATGGCGCAATTAAAATAAATTCTTTAAAGTCCAGGAAAAGAGAAAAAGAATACAAACAAATATGAAATACAAAAACAAAATACAAAAGTAAAATACATAAGCTAATTAAAAACGGAAAAATAATTATCTATAACATCCACGTATTGTAAATTTTCGTCATCAAAGCGAATGCTGCATTCAAGATCCAAACAAATGTTCATTTTGAAGCAGTCGTACAGATTGTAATCCAGTAGAAAACATCGATTCATGGCAAGACTTTAGGAGGAAAAAATATTCATTAAGAGATTTGCTTAGGAAAATTAAAATTCAGTTTTAAAAAATCCATCCTTAATATTAGGGAATTGAGAAAATAAAATGACAATATTAATTTCCAATTGATGAGATTTGAATAATTATATCATTTAATTATCAACCACTCATCTAAACAAAAGTGGATTACAAGCTTTAGTAATGAAAATGGGCTTTAATTTGAAAAAAATTAATATTTTACCTGCTTTAAAGCAAATATTTTGCAACCTCTCAAATAATAATTAATTCCGTCCTGGCAGAAATTCATACATAAAAACAATTGAGAAACAATAATTTCCTTAAAAAAAATATAAGGACGAAATCAGAAAAAATTAAAAGTTGTGATTAAAATTTCTGATAATTCGGATTTTTGTTCTCGAAAAATTCTCGTCAATCTTTGAAATCATGTCCTCAGATAAATACATACATAAAAATAATTGAAAATATTTTGAGAGCGAAATCAGAAAGATTATAAAACGAACAATTCTGAATATTTGGTTTTCTCTTCTCAAAAACTAATATCTGAAAAAAAACGAACCAATCCTGAATAACTTTTGATGTAATGATCGGATCATCATAGTCTGGAACTTAATCTTACTGGCTCGAGGGTGGGACCTCAAATAAGCTAATTAATAAGTGCAGACGATGCTAATGCTAAGTAATAAGTGTTTTAAGTTACGAAATCAGGTACAAAAGTGTGATTTCTTTGAATAAACATACCTTATACCTTTTATCAAGGAAATATGGTCCCAATAATTTTGCCAGGAGAGGGCTCAAAAGTTTGGATCCCTTAATGTTAATTTCAATTTTTGCGTATTTCGCGATATCTTGAGAACATTTTAAGCGAATAGAAAACTTCTTGCCCAAAATTATAAAATGTGTTTTTTCAAAGATAATTCCATGCAAAACATAACTTTTAATAAAAAAATTTTATTATTTTCTTTATTGATGGTTTTAAAGAATATAATATAATATTACTAGGCATTTTAAAGAATATAATATTACTAGGCAAAATACAAAATTTTAGTAAAATCTGTCGAACATTTCTTCAGAAATCAAATTTTAAATATTTGATTTTTCCATCTTTAGATCAAAAGTTATTCAAGGTACTCCACTTTTTTTTGTTTGTTTTTCTGTGCACTGTACATATTATTACAAATTTGCACAGCGTTAAGATAAATGGATAAAATAAGATGTGACTTTAAAGAAAGGAATTATCATTTTCCTAAATTGTGCATGCGAATACATAATATAAACTTATAGTCTATGTTCCTTCTAGTCCAAACATAATTTTTATTATTATTCTAAAATTAAATCTAATAAATATTCCATTCTAATTATTCTTAATTCCAATTATTATTTTATTCTAAATCATTATTTATATTAATCTAGAATAAAGCACAAGCAAATTCACTGATTCTAACTCAGCATTTCTAAGGGGACAAAATAAATAATTTTTTTTCTCTAGAGGTCTCATTTACTGTAATTAAATATTTGCAAATCAAGATGTTTACATACATAATATTGACTTGATTTACAATGTTACGTATTTGCAAAAAATAACGAATAGATTTTCTTTCTGCAAAATGCAACAAATTGTATTTACAATAAACGATTTAAATTGTATTAATTGCACATGATTAATAAATAACATGTCTTGTCTTATAGGTCCGCCGGTGATAGTGAGCGTCACGATGTTCATCCTCAGCATCAGTTCTGTATCAGAGGTGCTAATGGTGAGTCATATTTATAAAAGTTTTTAAATGAAAAAAAAAAGCATTCCTAAATTAACCCTTTCGTGGCGGGCGAGTCATGATTGTATTCCTAAGGAATAAGTATCAGGATGGTAAAAATCAAAAAGCGGTAGCTTAAGTTTGGGCATAGCTAATTTGACAGATTTATTTTTGCTTTCATTTTAAATCTGACACATCAAAACCATGTGTGTTAAAAGTGTAACTATACAATTTTTAATTCGAAACAAGTAGTGGTGAATTAAATAAATCAAACAATTATAACCCCACCCACAAATAAACTGCTAAAGAATTACTTTGATTACCAGCTTTATCTTTCTACCTTGGTTGATACGGTTTTATGCTTACACGTATTTGTGACAGTCGGCGCGAAAGGGTTAATGAAAAAGTTTTTCTGCATTGTATATACAGAGATGCCAACTGCTCCGGACACGCCAAAATAATTAAAAAAACGGTAATTAACTACAAAGTAAANTGAACACATAACGTAATTATATAAGCCTACGAATTATTTAGAAATAGTGGTGGATAAAAATCCACTAAATTGAATTTATTAAACTAAGAATCGCAATTGATTAACTACCACTTTAAAATATATATGTGCTGTCCGGAGCAAGTTGGCATCTTTGTATATAGTTTGTTTTTCCTAAGAAATCCCCTAGCCATTCGTCTGGAGCAGTGAAAACTATTGTTACGAGGAAAAACTATTTCAAGTTAGTGAATCAGGGTAAAGCTCCCCTCTTTGAAATGCATTATTTCTTGCTTGAAATGCATTATTGCGGTAAAAAGTACCGGCGCATAGAGTGCCGGTACTTTTTACCGTCAGACCTATTTTTACCGGAACATTTTTCGGAACAAAAAATATGATATACCGTTATATCCACATAATAATTACCGTAAAGATCAAGAGACAGTCTTTAAAAATACTAATTAATAAAAGTAAACGATATTTCAAGTTACAAAAGTAGACGACAAACCTACTTTCCTTCAATGAACATTACTTTTAGTTGACGAATTTTTAACTCTATGTGGGATAGAGGGGTAGCAAGCTGGGAAATATCGTCCCAAAATTTTAGACAAATGAACCTCAAACGTTTAGGGCCTTTCAAATGTACTTGTATTTTTATAAAATTTAATCATTAGTGTAATTTGCATTTATGCACATTTCACTACAGTTATGGAACTATTTAAGCGAGTTTTGTTTAATGTTAAAAAACTCGTTTGCTCAAACACAATTTTATACACAGTACAAATTTTAAAGATATTAATTTTTGCTATTATATTTAATAACAATAAAACTTAGTTTCGAACTGCAATGTATTCAATTAATTTTTACTTGATTTTAAATAACGTAATGAACAAAACGCAATGTTTCAAATGACAAAATAAGGAAGAACTAAATTCGTCCAAATAGTATAATAGTAATAAAGTTTAAAAAAGTCGTATTTTTAAATTTCCATTTTTCACGAACTAATCAACCTATTTTTTGTAATTTCGGGGTTTTTTTTTATTTTAAATTTGACAGCTTAAATTATGTTAATATGTACCTTAAAAATCATATATATTTTCAACATTATTTAAGAAAAAAAATATTTTTTACACTGAATTATAGAAGGAAAATTGAGTAATAAAATTGTGTTAATTCTTTTAAGATTACCTTTACTAGTTCTAGATGTAAGAACATATATGCGAAAATCTAACTTAACACTAAAGAGGCTCGAATTTTTTGACCACTCTTTTGTTGAAAACAGTGGGGAGATATTTTCCGGATTACGGTTACATCGCAAACTTAAAAGCTCGAAGGTTCCAATCCGCCGTAAGTTTATTCAACGAAAGTACGTTTTTATGCCTTATTTCTTAACTTATTATGAAGTCTCTACAAGAAAAACAACATTGTTAAGGTTAGCCTTTCATACCATTAGGATTAGAAGCTAGAGCGAGGAAATCCAATTAGTAGATTAAAGGTTATTAATGTGTTCCATAATTTTTTGGCTAACTTTTCATATTTTTCATTACTAAAACTATTTTCAAGCTCATTTTGTGTAATATTAAATCCCTTGTGTGAGTATATAGCATTTGTGAGAATCAAAGCAAAATAGAATGCGTATCATGATTGAGTAATGAATATTCTAAGTAACTCCGGGTATATTTAATATCGCAATATTGTGATGTCCCCTTAAATAAATCCATACATCTTTTTTAATGACTAAATTGTTAATTACTGCAAGACAATGATATTTTTTAACTAAGTTTTCCTCAAAGGTAATCTGTAATTTTCAGACTAAACGTGATGCTTTACAAAAGCTAACTGAAAGAGAAAATGAATGATTTATTGTTGAATGGCACGAATTACTATAAAAATGCATATAATTTCATAAAGTGTGATGGTTTAAGATGCGTGCTTATAAAAACGCTCTCCATACTAAATCTTAAACTAAGATTAGTTGTTGTAATTAATGCCTTATAATTTATAGCTTGACATGTTACAAAAAATGTAGCATGGAGCACATTAAATATTGACTTGTTAGAATAAGCGAAGCATAGCAAAAAACAAGTCAAAAAGTGATATGTGTCGTGATGTTTTATCTCAATTTCTCTTCTTTTTTTTCTCCAGATGGTATTAGCCATTTTTAAACGCCTTGAATGATATATTATGATATATCCTTTTACACGTAAAAAAAATTCTTATAAAATTGCAGTACTGCATAATAATGCTATTTCTAGTAAAAAAATAAATAAATAAAAGAATAGTTCTAATAAAGAAATCTAAATATACGGTATTTAAACCATTCATTTGGAATATTTTCCAGCCAGATGGTTGTGGTTTACTGGAAATTCTGGCTTTCGAATTTAAAGTTTTTATTTCCTCGCATTTAGTGAAAAATACAAGACTTAAACATAAATTTAATGGAATAAATGATTTTTATTCCATACTTTTAGAAATCATGATAATATTACTACATTTTGTCACAAATACTAAATTGTATCGCATATTATAACATTATATTTTATATTTAATTTAAGCAAAATAATTGCTATAGCATTTCGGTAAACATTACTGATGGTTTTAATGTTCCAATAGAGCCAGAAACATGGTAAATTTAACCATATTCTGGTAGATTTGACTGAACTTTTTTTCCAGTGTGATATGTTTTAATTTGTTTATGTTTAAAAACACTGAGTACTTTTCGTACTTGTAATAAAGAAAATTTTCGCTTATCACTGCTTTAATAGCTAAAAAAAATTTTTCATGCATTGTTTTTAAATTTATTTCAGAAATAAATGTGTTTGCAATCATCATTAGTTATGCAATATTTTGTTAACATCATCTGTAATTTAGTTCGAATCATGTTTCCATAATATTATTAAATAATTGACATTTTAATTAACCTTTTTACATCGAAGAAATATACTTTGAGCGAAAATAAATATTAAAAAATATCGTTCATTGTTTATAATAACAGAAGAAAAATTGTCATTTTGCATCGATAAAATTACATCACACAGTAAAATAGATCAAATTTTTCTGATATTTTATTTAGTAATTTTTTCAAGTAAGATTTCTTTCAGAAATACCATGTTGCGCAAGTACAGCTAAATTATGAAGAATTTTAATTATTTTTAATTCTTATTTTTAAATTTAGATATTAATTAGATTGACAATAAGCGTTGTTTGCTTTTTTTATATTTTAAGATTATATAATAAAATTATCTAGTAAATTTTCAGTGATATTATAAGAAGCTATGCATTTAAGAGTTAATATGACAATTCTATATTCATAAAAGCTTAATTTCTGAAGTAGTAACTAAGTATTTTTATTTGACAACCGTCTAGACTAGTTTTTTGAGATTTTCCGGAAAAGTGGAATGTAATGGTAAACATTACTACACTCCAAAGGTTAAATGCTATTCCACTTGATATTTTATTGGGAAGCTAATAATAAAATTACAAGATCACTTGTCTCTTCGAATAGGTAGAATAAATGAGATATAAATTCACAATGCGAGGCCATTTTTAATTTTAATTATCGAAACAGAATAAATATTTAATTTTCAACTTCAAACATCTGTAACCTGTATTTTAGCAAAAAATAGCAGCAAAAAATAGCATTTGACTGAAAACAGTTTTTTTTTCCTTTTTTTTTTTTTAAATTTAAATACCGGTATATTGAAAATTTTAATTCTCTCCGATTTATGATAAGACACATTGATACATTTAAACGTATAAGTATCCTGATTTTTTTCAGTTTTCCGGTAATGTCTGAACACTTAAAATGTTCCTTAAAATGAAATATATAAAATATTGTTTTTCAAAATGCGATCTAAAATGGACACTTTCCAATACTTTTTAAGTTAGTTAAAAGTTTTCAAGTTCGGACATTTTTATTCTATGTGTGCAATAACTAAACTTTTTATTAAACACTTTTTAAATATTTACAAAAAGCACATTTAAAAGTTCAATTTATTACAGTACGTCCCGCAGTGGACTGATCGTTAAGACACGGTTCCCAGAAGATCACCGAAGTCAAGCATCACTCGTTACGGCCAGTGTGCGGGTGGGTGACCACTTGGATCAGTCTGCGTAGGGACCGAGGGTGTGCGGTATTGGTTCTCGATAAACTGTGCTACCGTAAAGTGCTCGACTTCGCGCGCAGGTCGTCGGGCTACCGAAGCGGGGGTGCCATCCCCTCCTCAGAGGATCAAAATTGTTATGGCATGTCTTCGGATTATCCTCCGGGATGTTTCCCAGATCGTCGCCAATAGCCCATTGTGCAGCTCTAGTGCGACGTAAATTAACAACAACAACAATTATTACAGTACATATTGGTTTCTATTGAAAACATAACTTTATTTCTCCGGTATGTTCAATATTGCTTTTTTTAATACGTAAACAGCGAAAGATATGATTCAAAAATGCTTAGAAAAAATCTTTTTACATTTATTAGTGCAATTTTTTTTAAAAAATATTAGACTTTTTGTATTTTAAATATTTTTTATTTAGTTTTGTTATAAAATCAATAGAAAATGAAAAAAAAATTGAACACTTACACATGTAAAAAAAAAATCTGGTAAAATTCCCGTACTGTATGGTTACGGTAAAAACAACATAATTATGGTAATAACTACCAAAAATTATTTTAAACTAAATGTATAAACAAACTATTTGGTAATTTTTCCATTCATATGCTTTTCGGGAAATTCTGTTTCTTAAAATTATAGTTCTTATTACCACATATTTAGTAAGAAACAAATAACTGAAAGCTTAATTAAAAAGAATAAATAGTTTTCATTCCACGCTCTAAAATATCAAGATAAAATTATCCAATTTTACCATATTTACCAAATTTTATCACTGATTATAAGACCATATTTTGCTGCTTATTTTACAGAAGTCATTACCAAAACGCTTTGATGGAAACAAAGTTTTTTCTGTTCCCATAGAGCCAGAATCATGGTAAATTTTACCATATTCTGGTAATTTTCACATAGTTTTCGTCCTCAATGTTTTTTTCATTAATCCCCGAAATCAAAAAAAAAAACTTATATTTCCAATAATGATAAACAGGACATTGTCCGATAAATTTCCATATCCAAAATAAAATATTTTTCTCATTTTTCGGAATGCACAAATTTATTAATGCAGTTTGGTGATTTTTCAAACAACCTTTATTTTTAAGCAAAAAAGAGAATAGCTCCCAACTTACTGACAGATGCTTCTGTCTACTTGTCACTTCAAAATTTATTCATATAAAAATCAATTCATATAAAAATTCATATAATATACTCATATAAAAGTTAATTGAAAATTAAATCATATAAACAGCGAAATTGGTAAGGAAGGATTTTAACTCTGCAATATCAATAATATTATCAATGTAACGTTAGTTTTGGCTGTGTATGTTCACTAAGAAAAAATATACCTTCCATTATACCTTAAATCAAAAAAGCTTATACTTCTAATAGCTATAAATAGGACTTTGTCTGATAAATTTCGATGACTAAAGTAAAATATTTTTCTCAGTTTTCGGTATGCACAAATTTATTAGCACAGTTTGGTTATTTTTTAACCATCTTTCATTTTTAAGCAAAAAAAGAGGAATCTTTGCCTCAAGCGGAGAACTTAGTGGCAGCTACTTGTATCTGCTTATCACTTCAAAATTCATTCACAAAAAATTTCATATTATATATTCATGAATTAATTCATGTAAACAATCAAATTGATAAGGATTGTAGCCCAGAGCTATCAGCAATATTATTAAAATAACGTAAGTTTCGTCTGTGCATGTTCTTTAAGATGAAAAAGAATGGTTTAAAACTACCAAAATATGATAAAAATTTACCATGTTATTTTACCATATTCTTTTAGTTATTACCATAACTATTACTCAGTGCACCTTCTGTTAATCCATAAATCAAAACAACTTATATTTCCAATAATGATAAATAGGACATTGTCCGATAAATTTCCATATCTAAAATAAAATATTTTTCTCATTTTTTGGCATGCAGAAATTTATTAATGCAGTTTGGTGATTTTTCAAACATCCTTCATTTTTAAGCAAAAAAGAGAATAATCTTCGCATCAAGCTCCCAACTTACTGACAGCTGCTTCTATCTGCTTGTCACTTCAAAATTTATTCATATAAAAAACATTTTTTTTTTCAAATATTCCAGCAAAAATGTGTATTTCCAATACTTTTCAAGGATATCAAAATCTCTCTCAATTTTGAAGATTATCTCACCTTTTTTTTTATAAATCTACTCTTTACTTCCAGTTATAAAGATAAACTTTATTTTTCGCATCTTTATAGACTTATTTATACATTAAAGAGGTTTATCTTACTATTATTGTTAAAAGATATATATTGATACATAAATAGTTTTTATGCAACAAATTATGCCATATTTTTCTACATGTTTTGCTCTTTCCTTTCGTTGATAACCTTTTTACTGAAAGTTGAAATGAAGTTAATTATTATACAAAATTTAATATTGCTGCAGTGTGCGTGAGAAAAAATAAAATTAAAAACTGACCACCCTAAAGAACTCTTGATCTAATGCGATCTACACGTTCTAGGAATCAATCTTAATGGCTTTAAGAAGTGACATCAAATATGCTTATTAATTAGTGCAGACAATATTTTCAGTTAGGAAATCAGGCACAAAAACGTATTTTCACCGAAGAACGTACCGTTTTTTTGACTGACTCGGATTTCTGACCCCGAACATATAGAGGGTAACTGCAGTTGGGGAAATATGGTTCCCATACTATGGGGAAATATGGTCCCCATAGTTTGGTCATTTGAGTGATATAAAGCTTGAACCTTTTTAATGGAAATTCTACATTTTGCTTTTTTCTCCATATCTCGAGTACATTTCAAGCGAATTGAAAAGTGTTTGCACATCAATATAAAATTTGTTTATCTAAAGATAACTCCATGCAAAAAATAACTCTTAGTAAATATTTATAATTTTTTATTATTATCATTTTATTATTATTAATTTTCATTATTATTAATTTTTATCATTATTAATTTTTATTATTATTTTATTACTATTATTTTTTCATAACAGCTGAAATATTTGAAATGTAAGATATACAGCTTTTTACATAATTTTATAGAATGTAATTTTTCGTGGCAAAATACAAATCTTAAGAGAAATCGAATA
>NC_092215.1:39311368-39327350 GCF_043381705.1 Parasteatoda tepidariorum
TATATATATATATACAATTTTACCATGATATGCTACAATTTTACCTTGTTTCTGACTCTATTGGAGCATCAAAAGTCCCGGTAACTTTTACCGAAGCACTTTGGTAATGATTTTGATGAAATTAATAAAATATTGTTTTATAATCTGTGGTAAAATTTGGTAATTTTAACATAATACATATTCTTGACAGGATACATTAAGAACTTTCAGTTTGCTCTTTAGTTTTGCATTTTTTACTGAATGTACGGTAATAAGAACTAAAACTTTGAAAATTAGAATTTCTGGTAAACCGTTTCTATATGTATGGAATAATTGCAAAAATAATGGTTTAAATACTGTATATTTCGTTTTTCATTACCAGAATTATGCTTTTTTAACCAGGAATATCATTACCATCAAAATAATTTTACCAGAATTTTTCCCACGTCTGTATTTTTAAATAAACTAAATGCAACTGATCATATTAGAAGTTATGTGTCAAGTATTGCACAGTAATTGCAAATAATAAGTTATAATAACTTGTGTCTGCATAAATGCTTGTTTTTAAAAGAAAAATAAACATACTTATAATAAATTTTACTATGTATACTCAGAAATAAAATATTCTTTGATATTAATTGTCAGCAATGTCATATAAATTTAAAATAAAAATAAAAATTAAATTGACATAAAAAATTCAGCGACAAATTTTCAAATGCATCCTTAGGCAATCAGCGGTACCAAAACCTTTGTAACTTAAGATCAAAAAATTCTGAATGTAAAAGCTTGAAATCCCAGCCATTTTTCCATCGACATTAAATATGAAAAAAATCGTTAGTGCTAAGTCTGGGGAATTACTTAGATTTCGCTGCTGTTGCATATAAGCTCTTAATGTGGCGATGAGAGCAATTTTCTTGCATATGTTATTGCGTAATTGAGGAAATATATAATCAAGCTATAAAGAATTCTTATTTAGACCATTTACTCAAGGAGAAGAAATTGAGATAAGAAAAAAGATATTCAGGAAAATTGGAGAGTTTCCCTCCTTAATGATCTGATCTTGATTATTAAACTAATGTGACCAAACCCTACGGAAACTGAAATGATAAGAATCATTAAGTAATGAATTTTTTTTCTGATTTAAAAACTAGACAAACACTTTTTTAATTTTAATTTATCTTGTCAATCACTCCTATTTATAAATCTAATAAAACCCACCAGTAACTTAAATTATGAAAGTGTTTCTGTGATAAAATTTATATATTGTCTAATTTTACTGCAGAACAAATACTTTTATTTTAAACAAAAAATTATAAATTTATCTACTTAGTCGTGATTTTTCAATCAGCAACTGAACTGATAAAAGTCGCTAAGTAATGAAATTTATATATTTGTTCTTGTTCAAAAACTAGGCAAAGACTTATTTTTCAATATTTATTTTTGATTTGACTATGAATTTATCTCGTTATATTGTCTTTTTATTATAAAACTATAACTTTATCTTGTTAATCACTTGTTTTGCTACATATTTCATTTATCAAACTACTGTAACCAAACGATTATGTAACTTAAATTATGAAAAAAATATGCTATAAATTCTATATATTTGTCTGTTTTCATAACTCGACAAATACTTCTATTTATTTCAAACACGAAGCTGTATATTTATCTATTTACGCATGCTTTTTCCCTATTTAGTTTTTTTTCAAGAATTTGCTGCATAATTAGAAAAATTAAATTTCATAGGATAGATATATGAATAGATAAGAATGTATCTCCAAACGTTCATTAATAAAATAAAGATGATTACAATTTTATTAACAGATTTTAAAAAATAACTCTACATTCATTGCGCAATATGCATCATAATACAATATTTTGTTAATAATTTATTAAAACAAATGTGAAAATAAACTCATGTTTGTGAAAATTGCAACACCACGAAGGAATCGTCATAATTGAATGAAATTTACTACACAGTTGAGTGGTAGTGGTACAAATAAATGATTAAACTCTCAAAGCAAGCAAACAATAACAAGAGATCGAAATCAGTATCTTGTGTAGCCACCACGCACAGCAATAAGCGCTGCTACACGACGTGGCATGGAGTCAAGCAAATTTTGAATGCCTGTCTTAGGAAGAGCATTCCATATAGTTTGTATGCGTACCTAAAGTTCGTCCGTAGAAGCAACAGGACGAGGATCACGAGCGAGGCACCGACCAACTAAATGACACACATGTTCAATCGGTGACATATCTGGGGAATACGCAGGCCAAGGAAGAAGCTGTACCTGCCGCAATGCAGGGAAGTATTGAACAGTCCTAGCAATATGAGAGCGGGCATTGTCTTGTTGAAATACATCGCCTGGCAAGGCGTGAAGAAAGGGAACAGCTTGAGGCTGTAAACCTTCACTGATGTACCGGCTGTTGCTCAGATTACCCACAATTCGTAGCAATTGAGATCGTCCATGATATACTATGGCACCCCAGACCATAACTCCGGGTGTTCGTCCACTGTGGCTTTCGATAATGCACTGGAAGGTGGCGTTCACCGGCATAGCGTCTGACACGAATGCGGCCATCATGGTACCACAAATTAAAGTGGGATTCGTTAGAAAACACGGCACGCTGCCAATCAACACGCCAGTTCCTATGCTGATTGACCCATTGTAGACGCAGGTGGCTATGGTTTAGCGTGATGGTTATCTTGTATAAAGGAGTCCTTGCGCGCAGTCCACGCTGCAGTTGACGTCTACGAATTGATGAAGCACACAATGAAACACCTGTAGCTATTGATCACTGTGCTGCCAGTTGTCTAGAGGGAGCCGTACGGTCTGTCAGCGCCATGCGGACCAGGTGTCTATCATCGCGAGCTGACGTGACATTTCGGGGTCCACTGCCGGATTTCCGAGTTGTCTGACACTCGTCCGCCCACCGGTTCCAAACACGCATCACTGTGCTGCTGTTACGCTGCACACGAGCAGCTACTGCACGATAAGACAATCCAGCTTCACGAAGGCCGATGATTCTCCCCCTTTCAAACTCAGTAAGTTGTTGAAAACTCGCTCTCTTTCATCGAAGAGGCATAAGTAACATCTAAGCTAACGTTTACCACTAGCAGATGACCACCGATAACCATACACGCCTCGCTACAGCCGTCTATTTATTCTGATCCATCCGCCGTGCAGAGGGTGCTGCTCAGCATACGTATGCGCTACGGGTCTGAAATTCTAATCATTTGCATATTATGCTCTACTTTGCATTTCCTGAAAATTTCAGCTCACCTGCGTAAGTCCTTCATGGTGTTGCAATTTTCACAAACATGAGTTTATGAGCTTATATACTTTTGGTCCCTCATTAAGTGACAAATAATTTGCAAAAAACATTACAATGATTTATAAAGTTAAATTTATCTAATAGCATGAAAAATTACCATTTTTAAACATTTATATAGAAACAAATATTCAAATGGGGATACTTTTCTTTAAGTTAATTCATTCTCGGATTCATTCTCCAATTACTAGAGCTTAACTCATGGATAGATAAAAAATATTTAAGCTTTCTTATAAATTATAATTATCTATTTAAGAGATTTTCCATTTATGCATCACTTCATTTTCAAGTAATTAATTGATTTTTGTTCGGAATTCATATATTCAATCAATAAATAATACCATGTTTTAACTGCTAGTCAGAATGACATTCAAATCTCATTTTGGGTACAGCTAAAAACACGGTTATAATTTTTTCCCCTTTGAACGGAAAATAAAAAATTCAGACATCTAGTCAATAACATATTTAAAAGTAAATAATAATTTTGCGGCAATTTTTTATAATTAAAGTAGTAGCTAACAAAGCAAATTATTCCCTTCATCTAAATTGTAATATAGTTTCGAATTACGTTACAAATTACGCTTCAAATTATGTTACAAATTTGTTGTCCGAATTACGTTGAAGGTTAGAGGTTTTTACTTTTAGGCAATAGAAAAATTTTTAAAAACTTGAATTTTTACCTTATTTATATATTCATACATTTTTATAATAAATTATTCTAAATTTAGAAGAAAGTAAATTATTCGCTAACATATCAGCAAAAAAGCTTCTTTACAATCTTGAAATTTATGAAATATAATTCAATTTTTTTACCTTTTTTAAATTACTTTCTAAACATAAGTTAAAATATAAATAAAACTCAATTTTAAAATATATTTATAATTAATTTAATAATTAGTTGATTTTATTTTAAATTCCCCTGTCGGGATTGAGTCTTATATATGAACCAGATTATTAAAAATACTTATTTAAAAGGACTGATAAGAGTGGTTCATCAATTAATTTTAAATCAGCTCACGAATTATTGAGGTTGACCTATGTATCCTAGTGGACTAGTTGTTGACCTAGCGTAACATAAATGTAGCTCTTCACCCATGTTGACCTAGCATAACATAAACATCCCGTGACATGAATTGGAGAATTTTAGGAGAGTTCCACTTAGTTGAAAAACCAGTGTTTCCACATCAAGCAACTTTTTTTTTTTCAAAAATCAAGTTGTAGCTGAAAAAAGAAAATATTAATTGAGTTAAAAAATAACATTTTTTTTTTAATAAGAGCGTTTAATAGAAGCGTTTCTATGCGTTACGGCATACAAAAAATTCAGGCGTTAATGAGTTATAACCATTAATGGTTTTTAAAAACTTCATTTTCTTCTTTGTTTATTTATTTAGTTATTTATTTACTAATTTATTTTATGAGAAATAACTTACATCAAATTTCAACATTTTAATTTTCAAAAACTTTTCTTCCAAATATATTATTAATTTTTATCAACAAGGTTAAGTACATTTAAATTTTAACCAAAACAAATAATCATTTTTCCAGTACCTAGTTACGAAATATCCATAAAATAATCGTTTAAAAACACATTCCGATAACCAATCGAAGAAATTTAAAAATCCCACATAATTACAGTTTTTACCTTTATAATAACATCTGTAGACTGACTTCTAAAAATAACCTACATTAATGGATGTCATGTTAACCATAAATTAATTCGATCGCTTCAAAAGTTTGCAGCAAGCAAAAAAGGCGAAAAACAAGCTGCGGTAATGCTTTTAATTTCAACGCGCATTCGACGACGCGATTTAAAAGCCCAGAATTTCAATTTTGGTATCGGAATAATTGATGGGATGTTTCTAAAAGGAAACTAACATCATTCATTCCGAACTTCCAACTCACAGAATGTTGGAGACAAATTTATAATCATTCGTTGAATTATTTATATCTATATATTGGATAAGATAAATGATGCTATGGTAACGGAGATTTGAATCGATATTTTATACTTCGTGCAAGGCTCCAGTTTCATAATTTGATTATTAAAATTGTATTTTCTGAAAATAACTACATTACTTGAATTTTATGCGCTTAGAGGCAAGACTAACTGTGTTGTGATACTGATTAAATAATTTTAGAAAATTAAGTTTTGGATCGATTGATATAACTGAGGTTCTCAACACAAACATTAATTATATATTCCAGATTTCTAATCTTCTAAAATGCGCTTTTAAAATGAATATCTCTTTAAATATTCTTTATAATTTTAAAGCAAGTGAATGAAACATAATAATCGTTCATTCAATGTATGTAAACTATTAATAATTCCAGTTATTTAAAATAACTATTGTAAATGAGAAATTGCTGTTTTAATTATTAAAATCAATCTAGGATCTAAATATTAAATTCACTGATTTAAGAAATTAAGAGAATTTGTAGATTTGGTCAATTATTTCTAGAGCTACTGAACCGATTTTAAAGAAAATTGATTTGTATGCATTTATGCAATACAAAACAAATAACCCATCAACAATTGTACTGCACACTCCTGATCGTGCGTAACACTCACTGGAGTCTGAAGGTACGAAATTTCCACAGGACAATTCACGCCAATCGCCAAAGGAAATGATAAACTGCCTTATTTCAAGTATGAAATCACTCTGTATGTAATCTGTATATCTGTAAGAGGGGACCATACCCCCTATTAACCCATATTTTTTGCTTATTCTGCAACCACTGTTTCATACCATCCGACTCCAACGATTGTTACGCACGTTCATGCATGTGTATTACATTTGATGAATGGTAATTTGTTTTGTCTTGTATCAATGTAAGTACAGGTCAAATTCCATTAATATCGGTCCAGTAGTTCTAGAGCTAATCGACCAAGTCTGCAAATTATCTTATTTCTTACACCAGTGTATGTTAAATGCCTAATAATTGAATTTAGGAAAAACAGAATTTGCAAATATATACACCGAAGTGCCATTACATTATGACCACCCTCCATTTATAACAATGGGCTCGCCCAGGTTTTCATGGTTCCTCGCCCAGGAACAATGTTTTCATGGGGCACATTAGGACCCACAATCTTCATAGAACAATCCCTGACGTCTGTAAGCTACTTGAGCATAGTTGTAGACCAGGTTCACCCATTCTTGGAAACAGTTTTTCCTGCGGAGGATAGTGTTTACCAACAGGATAATGCACCATGTCATAAGGGTCGAATCGTCGAGGAACATTCCAGTGACTTTCAAGTCATGTCTTGGCCCCCAAATTCACCTGACCAATAGAGCATCTGTGGTCCTACTTGAATAACCAAATTCGTGCTGCCACGCTACCCCCTCGCAATGTGAGGGAATTGCAGGACCAGTTGGTGAGCGCTTGGTACCAGATACCTCAGACTACCTATCAGCACCTTGTGGAATCAATGCCATGGCGGATGCTAGCAGTTTTGAGTTCTAAAGGTGGTTCTACGTGTTATTAGCAGGGTGGTCATAATGTAATGGCTCTTCGGTATATATATAAAGCCATTAGAAATCTTTTCACAAATTTTTTTTCCAAACTTACAAACACCTCTTTTTATACATACATCAGCATAAAATAGTTTGACGTTTACAGCTAATATTTTGTTGATTGCAGTAATCCTCATTCAAAAAACTCGGCTCAATGCTTAGCCATTATATCAGAACAGGCAATCATAAAACGCTGCAAATTCACTGAAATCTATAAGGAGGAAAAAAAAATTGGTAAAGTTACTGTGTTGTATGATAATGACAGTTCTAGTGAAAAATCCTATTTCTGGTTAATGAAACAAAAATAAACAATATCTAAAGAATTATTCTCATTATTTTCCGTTCCCATGGTTACTGAAATTTTGGCTTTGATAATTATAATTCCTATTATAACAAATATAGAAAAAAATACAAAACTGTAATATAAATTTAACCGTATAAATGGTTTTAATGCCAAGCTCTAATGCATTATAATAAAACTACAAAATTTTACCAACATCATATTTTATAACATATTATAAATTATATATTTTATTTTTTATCAAATCTCATAACAAATTATAAATCATATATTTTATTTTTTGTCGAATCTTGTAACAAATTATAAATCATATATTTTACTTTTTATCAAATCTTATTACATATTATAAATCATATATTTTATTATTTATTTTATCAAAATTCATTACAAAAGTGCTTCAGTGAAAGTTATTGAACATTTTGGTATTTTTATAGAGACCAGTTTGAATTTTAACATATTCAGATAGTTTTGAACCTATTTTTTTGCTCAGTGAATATGAGTGTTGAATTGAAGTTTAAGTTGAACCGTAGTATTATGTACGCAAGTTTAACAGGTACTATTATATCGTTTAAATTAAAACCATAGTATTGTGGTAACATGATAAATAAGTAGGATTATAATAATCACTTTAACACCATGATAGCATTGCTGAAAATTTGTATTAAATTAAGATTTTAATCTCTGTTGATTTAGTCTGACTCTCATGTTCATGCAAATTAATTATATCTTATTCTAGTATTAATATAAGCTACAATTGATTTGTGTGTTCTTTGTATTGCCAAACAGAGAACTCCACATTTCAGATAAGATGGATAAAAACAGAACAATCATTTGACTCTTTGGATCTGATCAAAATGAAGCAAGGTTGATTTGAACCAACTATTCGAAAAAGATCTAAATAAGCTGTTATTGTGTATGGCATAGGGAATAAAAAATGACTTTTTTCACAAGAAAGTTTCTTATAACTTCGTATAATAAAAAAAACCTAATTCATTCTTTATTTGCATAGTTTAGTGATTCATTATAAACACCACATAGCTAAAATTCATAAACATCAAAGTCGATTTTTTTTAAACGTGACAAAATCGAATATACCTTAAAATTGTGAAAATACACAACAAAATTTTTAATTATTCACTTAAATTATTTCTCTGAAGCAATAATCTGGAGAATTTAGAGCAATTCTATTTTTTAATCTCATGTTTTAGAACGAATTTATTCAGGCATTATGTTTCTGATAATAATTCCAAAATATTTTGAAAACTCTTTCTGAAAGTATTTCCTACTTTTCAGAGAATTTAGGCACGCTTCACACAACTTACCTTTTTTTACATATTCTTGAAACTTACCTAGATTACATGAAATTGTTTAAATATTTTAATGGTGCAAAAAAATCCGCATTTTAATACCGTCAATATTTGTTATTTTTTAACTCCAGGAACTTGAGCTATTTCCCATCTCTATACTTTCTTCTTTCTCAATAAAAAAAAGACAAAGAATGTCTTAAAAAATTGCATAAATATACATTGCATCTATTATTCTAGACATGAGTAAATAAATAAAAATAGATACTTTTTTTAAATTTTAAAATAAGTATATAATAAATTGCACTTGTCAACAACTTTTTAATATGTAAAGAAATATGTAAATGCGTGGCACTGCATAAGTTTTAAATATCAGCCAACATATCCAGTGTCTGATATTTTAAACTAGTTTTAACCACATTCAATCTGCATAGATATTATTTTCCGTTTCTATTCCAGCTTTTGAGTTGTTGTATATCCGTTCGTATGGTAACGGTTTATCAGAAATTCTGATTATCAAAATTATAGATTTTATTACCACGCACATAGTAAAAATGCAAAATTAAAAAGTAAATTTAACCAAATTAACAGCTTTTATGTCATTCTCTCACTTATCATAATAAAATTATTAAATTTTACCGTTTTTGCTATCAAACATCTTGGGTAATAAAGTCATATTTCATTGTTAATTCAACCAAAGCACTTCGGCACTAATTACTGTGCTTTTTGTAGTTCTCATATAGCCAGAAACGAGGTAAATTTTATCATAGGTCGATGGCTTCGACCAATTTTTTTTTTCTTTTTTTTTTAGTGGAATTAAAAATTACTGTCTCAAAATCATGTGTTTTCCATTCAAAAACTAAACTACCTTTTCCTGCACTTTCAATAGCTGAGCTATCATCTACTGAGCTTTGATGTCTCCATTCGAGAAGTTTTTTTTTCATAAAATCCGATAGAAACTAAAACAGTTTACTGTAAGGAAAGTAACAAATTCTCGCAACGAACTGATTTTTTAAGGATTATTTTGTTGCATTTTAATATTAGTCACAGGTTCAGATTCCTCTGTTAAAAGCACCGTTTACCTTTTTTTGAGATTTTCTTTTTAAGCTCAGAATACTAAACAGGCACTATCAGATTTTAAAGTTTGGTAATGTTAGCTGCGCTATAAGTACTGTGCCTTTTGTAGATTCTGTAGAGCCACGGTAAATATTACTATATTCTGGTAACTTTGACCGAAATTTCGCTCTTTTTGTTGTGTAATTTAAAAATGCAGGCTCAAAATCCTGTGTATTTAACTCAAAAACTAAACAGTCACTTTTAGCACTTTTAATAACTGAGCTATTCGTTACTGAGCTTCGATGCCTCCTGCCGAGCAGTATATCTCCCTAAAATCCAATAGAAACAAAAATCGTTTGCTGCTAGGAAAGCAATAAATTCTCAGAATGAACAGATTTTAGATTTTATCAATAAAAACTTACTAAATTTTGAAAACTTAAGATGGTTCTATTGCATTTTAATATGGGTTGCGATTTCAGATGCCTCTTTGAAAAAAAGAAGAAAAAAACACCTACCCTTTTTTTAGAACGATGATTTTTTAAACTCAGAATACTAAGTCAGGTAATATCAGATTCCTAAGATTTGGTAATGGTTGCTACGACGTAATTAATGGATAAAATTTAAATATCTATGGAACAAATGCTTTTTACTGTTATACCATCTGAAAATAATTTATCAAGCGAAATTATGCTTCATAATGCTCTCTTTCCCCAGTATTTTGCCTAGATTTTATTTAAAGGGTTACTTATCTCTACACTTAGCTCATCTTTTTGCCCTCCACTAAACTAATTTAACCTAAAAAGAAGTAAAAAGGGAACATCTAAAAGAAATAAACTTAATGGACCGAAAATACATTACTTGAATGATTATAATTTAGCAAACTCTCCCCAGTAATCGAAGAACAACATTTTAAGTTTAAAATTCCCATTTGCATTATCATGTATTCTAATAACCAATATGACCTATTTTCTATAAATAAATCTTAACACAATAACCAGAAAAACTAGAGAAAGTCATTTTCGAGGGAGAAGAAGAGCTTTATTTAAAGAAAGCGCTTTTTTCCTCAAAAACTGTTGCCCCATTAATGTCCAAACTGCATTCCTTGCTCATATTTTGCAAAAGCTGGCATTAAAGATTGAGAAATAAACTGAAATATTTAATAGTACTTTGCCTGGACAAGTTAAGCTGTTCCCTAAAGTTAGTGACCATTTGTCTAAAATTGATTTAAAAAAATCAACTATTGAAGGATTATACAAATTAATCCTTTTAAAATCAAAAAGAAAAACATTGGGTTGTTCGAAAAGTAATTTCGTTTATATATATGAAAAGGAAAGTCGATTTTCTTATAGTGAATAAATATTTTATTAAATTATATGTACCAGAATTATATGTAGAAATATAGATAGAATTATATGTGATCCAACTAGTCCAATGACTTTTGCATGTTCATAAAAGTTTTGTTATTTGCTGAGGGAAAGGAAAAAAACATACCCAGGTGATTTTTGAATTGTTCAATTAAAGTAAAGATTTTACTGTCTAAATAACATGGTTGAGACCTTAGCATTGTAGTGGGTAACCCATTTAATGTCCTCAGTGATGATGTGCTTCAAAAAATGATCTTTTCTTTGCGTTCTAGGAGCGAATTACAGTCGTCAACGTAAAAGCACAAATTTCTATCCGTAAGAACATTGAAAAAACCCACATTTCATGCTTTTGGATTGTACCAAGACGTTTAAAATAATCATTAACTGTCAAATTCGATAAATTTAATCTCTCACCGATCACATGAGTTGTTATTCACTGACTTCTATCACTTAAAGCATTTATAGTATCTTCATTATCTTCAACTGGCATTCTAGACCGCGGTGTATCTTTAACATTGAAATCGCAACATCAAAATTGGCCTCTGGCGTACTGTCATTATATCTTCCCCATGCACATTGGATAATTTTTTTCTTACTTGAATAGCATTTATACCTCTTTGATAACAAAGAAATGATCTATTCGAAAGTGCTGCTTTTCACTTTCCATATTTGAAAGAGCACCAACCAAAATCCATATCCAATCGAACTTTCTCACAAGCAAGACCTGATATATCGGCTGTAAAAGCATCTAATGTTTATTCATCTTAGTGTGAAATTAGCTTTGCAAAAAAACAATGATGTACTTACTGCGTTGCGAAAAAAAGAAAATACTTTCCGAACAGCCCAATTTTTTTAAGCTATTGTACTTATTTTTATGTCTATAAGCTTCGGATTATTTAATTGCTGACAAATTAAGAAAATTAATCTTTTTTAAATAAAAAACAATTATTTTAAGTTTAAAATGATACGGTCTATACAGGGAAGTAGAAGCTTTTAATTTGTTATCGCAATTAAAATATTGAAAAATCGCTTATTAAAATGAATTCTTAAATATTTGCAGAATTAAAAATAATTCTTGTAAGCTTATTATGCAATTTTAGAGGTACTTCTAAAAAGAAACATAGATGATATTAAGAAAATTATAAACAGTTCAAAAGAAAGTTCATCTTAGTGTAGATTATTTCAATGAAACATACTAATCACTGAAAATTACAAATTTACCTATAAACTAAAACAAATAGAAATAACAGGATCCACACTGGAATGTGTAAATCATGTTACTCATTCGTTACCGTTTGAAATGTTAACTCAACATTTAAGTGATAAATGTTTGTTATTATTCAAAATAAAAGATTTTCAAATTTCGTAACGCATCGATAAATAATGCTGCTTTTAATGTTTCAAATATAACGTAAAAAGTCATGTCATTTTTAATTATGTTTTCTATTGTGAATATGTATTTTGAAACTAATTTTATACAAATAAAATATTCTGTGAAGAGTTTTATACTAATTAGGTCAATGAGTGATTCTATATTATCCGAATATTAATTTTAGCATAATGATGGCATGCATTACATAATATATATAAAAATATTTACTTAAATTGAATCAAAAAAGCATGAAAAAGTTCTTAAATATTTTTTTTTCAATTTAAAATATTTATTTTAATTCCTATCTTGCTTTAGTAAAGTATGAAAAGAATTTATGAAATTATATTAGTATGTCTTTTATAATTAATATAAATTCAAGATATTTGTATTATGCCTTATATAATTTTTTATATTTATGGTTCTACGATCCTTTGTTTGAATTTTAAATCATAATACTGTCGCCAGAATACGGTAAAATTTACCTTTTTCAGCTCCATGGGAATACCAAAATCTTCGGTAAATTTTTACCAAAGTGTTTTCGTAATGGTTTTGGTTAAAATAATATATGGTTTGATAATGATGAAATTTCGTAGAGGCTTTGAAATTTGGTAAATTTTATCATGGCACATAAGAGCATAGCATAAAAATCATTTATTTGGTGGCATTAACTTTCAGTTTTGTAATTTTCACTTAATGTGTGGTTATAAGAACTACAATTTTGAAAGTCAGAATTTTCTTTAAGCCGATGCTATATAAACGGAAAAATTACCAAATGAATGGTTTAAATTCCGTATATTTTGGTTTTATTAACCAGAACTATGGTTTTTATTAACATAAATGTAATTAGTATACAGTAAGGTAATTCTAAGAAATATTTTTTCTCGGCTGTTTGTATTTAAATAACATTAAATAAATCGAACATATATAAAAAGCTATTTTTCTCAATAAAAGACTGAAATCATGATATTTTAAAGATAAATAACACTATTTTTATTAATTTTCAACCTAATTTTAATTTCCCGACATCCAATAAAATGGAAATCAAAAATTCACAATGAATAACATGTCCTTCATCTGGCGGTTTCGAACATTTGTTCACATGAATTGTACACCATTGTTATATGAGTTCACTAAAATACCCAGGAAGTTTTCTGAGTTTTTCATCTTTACTCTTTACTTATTTGATCTAATAAGTGAGTTTAGTAACATTTTCGGTAAAATAAGATCAATTTATATAAAGAGTAGAGAACGATAACAGATAGCAGGGAAATATGCTTGAAATATTTTACTTGGAAGAACTCATTTGCATGATATACCGTGTAAAGTTTTTCTTACCAGAAATGGCATTATCATACAATGCGGTAATTTTACCTGAATCTTTCCCATGTGCATTTATTTAAGGAAAGTTAAATATGTGGAGCATATAAAATTTTATTATCTCAGTATAAGCCTCTGAATTATGATATTTTAAAGCTCTGTAACACTACTCTTATTAATTTTCTACCTAATTTCAGATTTTTTACGCCCGATATCCAATAAAATTGAAATAGAAAATTTACAAAGAAAAACATGCCCTTCATCTGGAAGTTTCGAACATTTGTTCATGTGAATTCTACACACTTTTCTTGTGAGTTCAATAAAATAGCCATCAAGTTTTCTGAGTTTCCCGATCTTCACTCTCTCCTTGCTTATTTGATCTAATAAGTGAGTTTAGTAACAATTCCGGTAAAATAAGACCAATTTATATAAAGAGTAAAGAACAATAAACAGATAACGGCAAAATACGCTTGAAGTATTTTACTTCGAAGAATTCTTTGTGCGATATAGCGTGTAACGTTGTTTCTCTAGTCCTTAGTAAATCTTTCCAAAAAACCCGTTTCTGCGAAATTTTTATAAAACTCGCATTTCCCCTCGTTTATTTGAAGCTAAAATATAATCTTTGACAGAAAATTGCATTCTGGGAGTCTAAACAAAAGCGAAGTTTTACTCCATTCTTGATATTTGTTGAATGAAGAATGGTCTCTTCTTGTTATTTCCGCTTTTGGTAGACCAATCTCTTCAACTTAAACTGTTTTCATCTTTCTAACAAACAGGAATTCCATTTTCTTCATAGTTAATTGCGCTTTTTTAGAAAGTTTCTTGGAAGTATCATGAAATACTTTTTTTGACAATCCACAGAGATTTAATATTTTTTCAGAACATTTTTACAAATCTTCCAATGAATGGCTCTTGATGTTTCCATTATAATGAGAATTCCATATAAAGTACACTAAAGCAACTCCTGTTTGACAATGGCATGAACTGGTAATTTACATGCTTTGTGCTAATACATATTGATACATTTACGATGATATCTTTGTTCAATTAGTCTTTTAACTAGCTCCAAATAATAGAGAAAACAAACTTCCAATAAAATTTCCCTGCTGTATTATTGTGACGTTTCTGGTTTAAAAAAATTTATTAATTAATTAAATTGATAATAAAAACCAAAATGCACGGTCATATGACTACGGTTAACAGGAAATTCTGGTTTTCAAAATTATATCTCTTATTATTACCAGACATTTTGTAAAAAATGCTAAGTTGAAAATTAAGTTTAACTGAATAAATAGCTCGTATGCCAAGTTCTTAGATACTATGATGAAATTACCAAATTTTAACACGTTTACCAAATTATTATGTATATGGACTGCTTTTTTTTGGGTTTAGACAATAGTGGTTTAATTGTTAACGCAAGTCGTTTAAATTTTAAGGTTTTTTATGCATGCATTTTTTAACATTTAAGCCTTTTTAGTCAAATTTTAAAAAAAATTTGGCCCATTTAATTGGAAAAAGTTATAATATTCTCGTATTATCGCTATAACATTTACGATAATTTAAGTATTCAGGCCAAATCTACTACTTTTAAGCATTTCAATTTATCATCAGAACTGCAACATGCTAATATGAATTTTTCTTCTCAAAAAGTTTCAATTTATTCTATGTACAGATGGATTTCAATTTTTTACAATCATATCGATTATTTGAAATAAAAGAATAAAAAAAGTTTAATTATAAATATTTATGCAGCATTGCTGCATACAGCACTTCTAAAGATTCTAAAACAAATTCCAACTATTATTTGCTTAATTCTTTATTTATTTTTCAATGATGCTTGCCTCACTTACCAAGTTTTGTAAAATTTCATTAACGCTTTTTATGCATTTTTACTTCAAAAAACTAATATTCTAATTTTTGGCATGACTTACATTATAAGAAAAGGAAAATAATTTATTCGATTAGAAAATGTTGCCCTTCTGATTGAAAATTATTTTTTCTCCCCCAAGCCAGATATTATTCATAAAACTTGGGAACGAAAAATAACTTTGACATCTTTTCGACATATTGCCAACAAAAATCACTCAACTAATTGCATATAAAAAAATAACATTTTCATAGATTCGAATTTCGAGCAAATCTATCTTGACATGTAACAAGATTAGTATAAAAAGTTGTTCTTAAGCTGACGCTGTACTAAAAATAGGTATTCGAATAATATTGATTATATTACTTTCGATAAAAGTTTTATGTGCATTTTCTTATTAAACGAAAATATTTCAAATTAAAAATACTTACTTTAAGAACTATAACTGCATTCTCATTGGATTTTACGTAAGAAATATGCTTTTTTTATACGAGCTGCATATTTATATAGATATCTATATATATATATATATTAGCTCATTAACTTATTTAGTTCATATATATATATGGTTTTA
>NC_092215.1:39327359-39331926 GCF_043381705.1 Parasteatoda tepidariorum
CTAGATGCGCTATTCCGGATAACTGATTTTTCCGGTTTTCTGAATCGCTACAAAAAGCCGTTTTTTCATTGTTAAACCCAACTATGAAAAAACGGAAATAATCTTAAAAAGAAGAAAAAACGATGAAGTAATACACTAATGATTATTTCCAAAATGATGGCAAGGTAGACATCATTCAAAAAAGAACAAAAAATCCTAAAATCTTATGAGGAAAAAAAAAGTTTTCTTTATTAAATGGCGATAAAATTTATCGAATTTCGTTCCGGTTTTCTAATTTCCGGATAACGGGTTCTGTACTGTATATATATATATATATATGCATATTTCCTTTCTACAATGCCAGATTAGTTGTTCTTTGTATAAGAGTTTCATGCCTATTCTGGGTGCGGATTTTCCTATCCAACGGTGTTTAACGAACCGCTCCCCTGTTATGCATTATTTTTAAATAAATAAGACTTGATTCTTGACATTTTGATAGTTAAAGTCAAATTTTAAAAGAAACAAATGCTTGTAATATAACTCGGAAAAGCTACAACCAAGATTAAAATCTCCAAAAAAGAGAGCGAGTCGTTTAAAGGCCGCTGGATTGTAAATTAGCTCTCAAGTATCCTAAATGTTGCGTTTCAATACGATGTTTTTTATTGTTTCTTCATATTTTAAAATTGAACTTTACAACTATTTTTGTTTATATTTAAACTTTCAAATAAAGTAAAATTTACATTTTTGAATAAAAAATTAAATTTTGCGTTAAATTTGACCATTTTATTTATTTAGTTTTCGATAAATATGTGATCCTAGTCATAACTTTTTGATGACTTTAAATTTGGTATCGCTACAACTTTTTTTCGTGATACTCTTTTTTATAAAACTGTAAGATACACGTAATACAATTAATCATACGCTTTACGAATTGTAATAAGATTGTTATTTTATAAAGTTGGTGTAAAACGTATGCTTTAACTTTTCTAATAAAAAAATTTGTCAGAAACCTGAAAAATATTATTTTATGCCCTCTCAGAAATAAAACTCTCACTTTTGATGATTCCGCAAGCCTCAGGTTGTATTTCGTAATTTTAAGAATTATTTCGTCATGAAATCACGTGAATTGTAATGAAACACGAATTTTGAAATATATGACGAAAATGTTTCCTTAACTTAAAATCTCATCACAGAGCATTGTGAGAGATTTTTAACTCGAATGACGAAACTAGAATAAAAACTATACCATCGAAACTAGAATGACGACGTAAGTTGGCAGATTTGTTATGGTGGTCAATAAGTTAGCCTCTAACCAGGAAGGTTGCGGGATCGAATCCCACTTCAGAAATAGATGTAATTTATATCTTCATTCCATATGTCCTTCTTATCCTGTTGGGGTGACGTTGATTTACCTATAGGTGACAACGAAATGCTGTGAAATGCATGTGATATGTCAAAGAAAATGTGATCAACAATGTCTTTAAAAAAAAATAGAATGACCAAAGATTCCTTTACTGTTGTCGAAATCCATTTCCTTGAAGAAGTGGAGAAATCATTTTGGCACTTTGACGAAATGTTTACTCAGATCATATACAAGGAAATGGTTTAATCAAAAACGAAGAAAGTCTCGTGAGGTTTGAGTATCTATTTTTACTGTGCTGATTTATGCTCCCATAAGTATTTGAAAATGTTACTCGTCATTTTTTAAGCTATGAATAAATGTAATCAAAACCTTCAGATTATTTCAAACATAATCCTATTAAATAAATAAATGCAGATATAAATAATTAAAATTCCTCTTTAGAAAAACTTTATACAACTTAAAATTAAATAATCAGCTTAAAATAAAATAATCAGCTCAAATGGAAATTGTGTATCAATTTTAATTTTTCAAATTGAAGTAAATTATAAGTCAGGATATTAAATTTGTAATTACTAATTTGTACATACTAATATGAAATTTCTATTTAAAACACTTCTGTACGATTAGAAATCTTTCTTTTATTTCATAAATTCATTCCAATGACTAAAATAGTTAACAACTGCTCTAATAGCCTTTTATGATTAAATGTAAATTGTTTCGTGAAATTTAATACAATTTTGTTACTTAAAAGATACAATGTTTGAACATAACTAATCAGCTAAGTATTCTGAGTAAAGTGAATCTGACAGATGCTAAGAAAAAGTTTTAATGTCGGGAAATATTTTACAGTAATTAATTGAGACAGGAAATATACATTGTCAGTAATTATGTAATATCGAGCAATAATGAAATATGAGGCCCCAGAAACGGTTTGAGTAAAACAATAAATTCGTAAATAGGCCAGAAGAAATTTAACGTAAACAGTTAGACTACCGCTTTCGGTAATCTTTCTAATCATCTTCTCCTATTTCTAAAGTAAGGAATTGAAGAGACAGACACAGTGTTGCAGATAAAATGACAAACTATGAATGCAATTAGAGTAAGAAAAAAAAAGGAATTGAACAGTAGATTTGGGGAAGAAGATTTTGGTGGAATGAACGCTGGTTTAATATTTCCAGCTAATTAACCTTCGAATCAATTTTCTAAAATGTTAGAAATTGACAACAGTTACAGCAACAACTGAACAACAATTATATTATATAAGCTATTTATCATATAATAGAAAAAGATACTTTTCATGTATTTTATTCATAAAATTGGAATCAATAATAACCACTTTAAATAATTTCATTTTTTTAGCTTGTATAAAGCACTAACAATTATAAACACATGAATATCCAAATGAAAATTTTAAATAAACAAATAGGGAGTGAAAAAATTAAAATAATAAAATGTATTGATACCACACGGAGAAAAAAAATTCTGGTAATATTAGTGTAAGTTTCTTGTAAACCATGTGATAATTCAAATAAAAAAAGAGCAAAACATACATATTTTTAGTTTTAATAACTATACCAATATTACATACTGTCAGTACAGTGTTTACATTTGAATTGGTTGGCGAAAGTCTGTAGTATTCAAGTCATTTTTTAAACAAAAATCTGTCTTCAAAATATGTAGGAGAAACTTGGGTAAGACTAAGTAGTGGGATGAAACCGAGAACCTGGATTGTGCCAAAATTAGTTATGTTTTTTAACGGGAAATATCAGAATTACACTTTATTTCTCAAGATAAAGGAACTGACATTTTTACGCAGGGAGAAAAAAATTCTAATACAATTGCAGTATTGTATGGTAATGACATTTCTGGTGGGGAAAAAACCTTAATTCCGGTTAGAAAAATCAAAATATATGGTACTTAAACCATTCATTCTGTACTTTTTCTGTTTGTATGGTAAAGGTTGACCGGGAATTCTGGTTTTTAAAATTATGGTTCTTATTATCTCACTTTTAATAAAAAATACAGAACTGAAGTGTAAATATAATAGAAAATGGTTTTTATGCAATAGTCTACAATATTATGATAAAACTACGAAATTTTACCACATTTATTATAGTTTATCACACATTATTATACCATATTTTACTGCTATTTTTACCAAAATCATTCAGAAAGCGCTTTAGTAAAAAGTACCGACATCTTTGGTGTTCCAATGGTGTCCGAAACTAGGTAAAGTTTGCAAATTCTGATAATTTTAACCATCATTTTCACTCAGCGCATGAAAAAATTTTTAACATTTTTTTCTTCTTGTCCAGAATTAAAAACAGTTTTTTTATAATATATTTACATGATAATATAATGTAATGTTAAACGAAAAATATAAAGAAACTTTTTACGGGACAGAAAAATAGTTTGAGAGAAACATGGCGTAAAGCGTTTTTATTTCTAATAAATTTTAGTAAAAAATAAAAAACACTTCTAGAATAAACCACTGTAACGCCACTTTATTAGACATCTGCAGATATCCAATTACCTTTGTAAATAAATCTTAGGAAATTATTTTTTAAAATCAAATCCTATTTTAAACAAATACTCATTATCACATTTTTTGTAATTTCATTGGAAAATATTAGCGTTAATATAGTTAATAACACTTTAATATATGCGGGTGTTGTAGGTTTTATGCTGCGTTTTTTTACAAATATCATTTTTAATATAATAACATAAGGCTATTGATTTGTATTAGAAATAATGATATAGATATTTTAAATCAATAGTGTATAAAAAAATTTAAGCTTTAATTTTTCTTCTAAGTATTACATATTGAGTAGATATAATTTTAGGTGAAAAAATTTTACTTGTTTTTTCACTCATCGCATTAATAATCTTTAACTTTTGTCTTAAAAATCACGTTTTATCTATGAACTATTGCTTGACATACAGTAAAAATGAGTATATCATGTTTAACATCCATTTCTCACAGTTCATCATTATTTTAGGATATGTGTATATATATATATATATATACATAGATAGATAGATAGATAGATAGATAGATAGATAGATAGATATATGCATAGATAGATAGATAGATAGATAGATTATGGGTCCTAATGTGCCCCATGAAAACATTGTTCCTAGGCGAGAAACCATGAAAACCTGGGTGAGCCCATTGTTATAGATGGAGGGTGGTCATAAAGAAATGTCTCTTCGGTTTGTATATAA